>NW_017732982.1:42478-79066 GCF_001890085.2 Hipposideros armiger | reverse complement strand
TGTATGTCAACTATAAGTGAATATACATATATATATAGTCATGGGTCGTGGAGTATAGTGTGGGAGTGGAGTCAAGGGATTTGTAATAGATATGTATGATATTGGGGGGAAATGGGGCGGCAGATTGGGGGAGGGGGGTTGTCACTTCGAGGGGTAAAATGTATAACAATTGCACTGTGTTGTACAGCTGAAACTAATTCTAAAAAATGTGTTTTTCATAATAAAAATAATTTCATATAAAAACGCTAATTGGTTCAAAGAAGAAGTCATCCATTATTCAAATAACCGGAAATAATCACAGGTAATATAATGGGTGCCTTGATGCATTCTAGTGCGTTACTTCACAAAATGGACTGAGAGCTTCAACTGACTCTGTGATGAATGTAATTCTGGTAATATTCTTGAATTTATTTTATTATATTCTTAACTTCTGATGAAGATGGAATGCTGAGAGGAAAAGCCCTGATATTTAAAGTCAAATCATCATCAGAAGAGTTAAAACAATTTATTTTTCCTTCTGCACCAAGAATTACCATGGTATTATTAATTTACATTTTCTATTACTTATGCTAAATATGTGCATGTTGCTGGTCATTCTCATTTATGCTTTTGTGAATTGTCTGTATCCCTAGTGATTGATTATATTTTTGTACCTTTCTCTGTATGTGGATTATACAGCCTTACCTAATGCTATATGATTTTCCAGGTCTTCCTACAAAAAGGATATGCATCTCTGCCTCATTGACCTTGAGATTGGTTTATCCACTGTGCATTGTATACATGCTTAATTTTCTGTATATTATGTTTGATATCTTAAAAAAACCTTTTTGGCTGAGGAAAGACTACCCCTCCTGAGGGTAGCTATTTTGGGGTGAGGGGTGGGGGGTGCTTAAACATAAACATTAGTTTTTCACAGTTCTAGAGGCTGAAGTCCAACATCAAGGCATCAGCCTATCTGATGTCACGTGAGAGCCTACTTCCTGGTTTGCACACAGCTGTCTTCTCGTTGTAGCCTCACATGGTGGAGAGCAGAGAGAGAAGAAGCAAGTCCTCTCATATTTCTTCTCATAAGGGCACTAATCCTACTAATGAGGGTTCCACATTCATGATCTAATTACCTCCCAATGGTCCCACCTTCAAATAACATTACATTGATGATTAAAACACACATTAATTGGGAGTGGGGCACAAACATTCATTGTAGAGCATCTCAATGCACTCTCTCAGTTTCCTTTTTTCAAGAAATATGTGCCTCATCTAACACATTTTTTCCAGGTACAAACCTAGAGAATCTTCCTTGATTCTCTCCATTCACTAGACTTAATCAATAAAGATGCAAGTACTGTCAGCTCCATCTTCAAATTATGCTGGACAATTCTGAGAGATGGCAAAAGGCCCAGCAGGGAGCATGTCTTTCATATACAAGCTAACTAATCTAGAGCCATATCTCCTCTATCTGGCCCTTGCATACTCTATGCAAAAAGAATCTTAGAATTTCAAATATAAAGCTCCTACCCTCCTCTCTTTTAACACAATGCACATTGAACTTAAGGAAAAAAGTCTTTCATTTTAAAAAGAACATCATTTAGGAAATGAAAATGTCATAAGAAATGAAAAAGAAAATTGGAATCTAAATTCCAATAAATGTCTCCTTCTGTTGAAAAAAAAAAGAATAAACTCAAAATGGATTAAGGATTTAAATGTTAATACCTGAAACTATAAGTCTCCTAGAAGAAAACAATGGCAGTAAACTCTCTGACATTGCTAATGGTAGTATTTTCTCTGATATATCTCCTCAAGCAAGGGAACCAAAAGAAAAAATAAACAAATGGGACTACATCAAACTAAAGAGGTTTTGCACAACAAAGAAAACCATCAACAAAATGAAAAAAACAACCTACTGATTGGGAAAAAATATTTGCCAATGATACAACTGATAAGGGGTTAGTATCTGAAATTTATAAAGAACTCATACAACTTAATACCAAAAAGACAAACAATCCAATTTAAAAATGGGCAGAGGACCTGAATAGAAATTTTTCCAAAGAGGTCATATAGATGGCCAGTAGACATGTGAAAAGATGTTCAATGTCACTAATTATCAGAGACATGCAAATTAAGACCGCAATGAGATAGCACTTCACACCTGTCAAAATGTCCATTATCACTACATCAACAAACAACAAGTGTTGTGAGGATGTAGGAAGGGGGAACCCTTGTGCACTGTTGGTGGCATCGCAAATTGGGGCAGCCACCATGGAAATCAGCATGAAGTTTCCTCAAAATATTAAAAATAGAACTACCTCATGACCTAGCAATCCCACTTCTTGATATTTATCCAAAGAAATTCAATATGCTAATTCAAAAAAAATATGCACCTCTATATTCATTGCAGCATTCTTTACATTAGGCAAAATAAATGTCAATCGATAGATGAATGGAAAAAGAAGAAGTGGTACATATATAAACAGGGGAATATCACTCACCCATAAAAAAGAATAAGATCTTGCCATTTGCCACAACATGGATGGACCTAGAGGGTGTCATGCTTAGTGAAATAAGTCAGACTGAGAAAGACAAATACCATACGATCTCACTAAAGAACAAAATAATTGAGCAGACAAAATAGAAACAGACTCATGAATACAGAGAACAAACTGATGGTTGCCAGATTGGGGAAAGGGGAGGCATGGGGGCTGGGTTAAAAAGTTGAAGGTATTAAGAAGTACAAATTGGTAGTTACAAAATAGTCAAGAGGATACAGCAAAGTCAAGAGGTACAGCATAAGGAATATAGTCAATAATATTATAATAACTATGTATGAAGCCAAGTGAGTAGTAGATTTACAGGGGGCTCACTTTGCAAGTTTTATACATGTCTAACCACTATGTTATACACCTGAAACTAATATAAAATAATATTGAATGTCAACTGTAATTGAAAAATAAAAATTACTTAAAAAAATACACAAAATATTTCCATGGTTACATGGGTAATTAGCAGAGTAAGGTTACAAACCTGTGCTGGTTTTCTAAGGACTCATATGCCGAACTTAGGTGGGAACTTTTAAATATCCCTCATACCATTAAAATGTGTTTGCATATTACCAGCTAAACCACTCCCCTCCTACACCCCCAAAAATAAGACCTTTCCTGGAAACTGGAGAAGGATCTGGGAACTCCAGTTCCCATCCTTCTCACCACCAGTGGCAAGCAGAGATTGAGTGTTTACTACATGCTGTCACCCTCCAAGAACCTGATGGAATTTTCCACCGAATCTTCTGGTGGCCTATAATATGGATACTATTATTAGTGTGTTTTGCATTTGCAGAAACCAAGGCCTTAGCGAGGCTAAGTTTCCCAAACTCCTTCTATGGAAATGAACCCTCCAGAGAGGGGAGTAGTGTGAGCACATTAGGGGGGCAGGTGGCTGGGGAAACATGTCCCACGGGTGACAGTCCTTGCCACAATGTCATTTAATTGCCTGAAATGTGAGTGGGTGCCTAAAGCCACAGGAAGAGAACATACATCCTCTCCAAACAAAGATGGATCAATTTATCTCACTGGGCCTCAGCAGGCAGTAGAGGACAAGAGACCAGGACCAGGTTGGCTGAGCGAAGTGTTCTCAGGTACACCTTTTGTCCCTTGGCTCCTGAGAGGTGTCCTAAGCTGAGGAGCCCTCACCACTATCTTCTCTACATAGCAGCATCCTATCTAGACACCCAGATCTACTCTAGTGCCTCCATGATGCCCACCTGATCTTTGACCCACTCCCACCTGCATGACTTAAAAACAAAAATTTATTTTTCACAATTCTGGAACTAGAAGTCCAAGACCAAGTTATATGCTGATTCAGTTTCTGGTGAGAGCTCTTTTCCTGACTTACAGACAGCTGCCTTCTTGCTATGACCTAACATGATAGAGGAAGAGCAAGCTCTGGTTATCTTCTCATAAAGTCATCATTACCTCCCTGTAACATGGAGTCAATAGTAGCCCCTACCTCACAGGGAAGCTGTGAGGATTCAGTGAGCTAACACGTGTGCCTGGCATAGAGCAAAAGCTAATGGTCAGCTATCCCATCACAACGAGCAGTTCCCACTGCATTGTCATCAGCCTGGTGCTCCACTAACACTGCCAACTGTGCCTCCTCTCTCTCCTCCAGGTCACAGAGTATTTAGTGCCAGGACAAGAGCCCTGAGGTCTCTGGTTCTCTCTAAAGACTCCAGGTTCAGTGAGATTCTGATCTGCTTGCTCTAGGCTGACCTGGGACCCACAGGACTATACCCACCCAACTTGCAGAAAAAAAAATTGCCTCTGTGCACCCAGAACTTAGCAGAGTGTCTTGCACATGTACACTCACACTACATGTTTTTTTAATTAACGAAGGCATGAGTAAAGGAATTAATTTGATTCAATAGTTGTTAGTAATAACTTTTACCTAGCCACATGAATTCCATTATCTTTAGATTTTCCTTTGAAATGGAATTTTTCTCAAATGCACATAAAGTGGTAGCCATTGGGAGACTGTTATTCCTTTATCATTGCATGAAGAAATTTTATTTCTCTCCCCGATCTTTCTCTTTAGAGCCACAGTCACTGGAAAATTCAGCTGTCACCATCATTGAATTGCTGATAGCAAATAAAGCCTGGCTAATACTGTGTATCAGAAAATAGTGATTTATTTTACCAACTATATTTAACCCCTTAGATACCTTCTGAGAGGCTGTTTGTTTTAGGAAATTGATGAGACAATGGAACAGAGAGGACAGGAAATACATAAAAATGGGAAGCAAATGGAGAGTGTTGCAGAATGTTTACTTCAAGCCAGGGAATCTGTTTCCAGGTGCAAATTTTATTAGTAACAGGTTTGTTTCTTCCCACCCCACCCACATGTAGTAAATGCCAAATAAACCTTTAAAGAATTGCATTTTATGGGAATGTAAATTGGTACAGCCATTATGAAAAACAGTATGGAGTTTCCTCAAAAAAATAAAAAATGGAACTACCATACAATCCAGCAATCCCATGTGTGGGTATATATTAAACCAAAAGGAAAACAGAATCTGGAAGAGATATCTTCCATGTTCATGGAAGCATTCTTCACAATAGTCAAGACATGGATACAACTAAGTGTCTGTCAGTGGATGAAGGGATAAAGAATATGTGATATATATATATATATATATATATATATATATATATATATCAGCATTTTATTCAGCCATGAGAAAGAAGAAAATCCTGTTTACAACAACAGGGATGAAACTTGAGGGTGGTATGCTAAGTCAAATAAGTCAGACAGAGAAAGACAAATACTGTGTGCAATCATTTATATGTGGGATCTAAAAAAAAAGTCAAAGTCATAGAAACAGAGAGTAGAAAAGTGGTTGCCGGGTGTTGCGGGGTGGGGAAAATAGGGAGAGGCTCTAAAACAGTAAAAAACAAACAAACAAAAAGGATCCCACAGGCTCTGGAGGGTGAGCTTCAGCTCAGAGTCATCACCATTACAGGCACAGGAGCTGGCCTTTCATATTCCCACAAAGTCAGGCATTGCTGGGAGCCTCGGGTGGGCTGGAATAGGGAACAGAAGTGCCTAGCCTTGACATCTGTGCTGGTAGGCAGGGCAGTGTCAGTAACCTGGAGAAGAGAAGAAGATGGTCCTAGAGCAGCTAAAAAGTGGGAGCCTAGGATGGGTGAATGGATATTGGGCATCTGTGAGCCCAGCTCTGCTCACAACTGGAACTCATCAACATAGTCTACACCCTTGTTCCAGAGAAGTTTCAATTGGATCAGAAGGCAAGTAAGCTGGGCTGCTCGCCATCACTGCATGAAGTCACTGGTCAGTTGGAGATTAATAGAGAAGAAGGCAGCCCCTCAGTCTCAGGCCCAGCCTCAAAGTCCCAAGCCAGGGAACCCCAGGAGGGAAAAGACTCCTGTCTTAGGGTGCCATAGTTTATGAACCCTGAGCAGGACACCTAGCAGACTCATCCTCAGCTCCATTTTGCTGCCAACAGACCTCCACCTCCAGACTTGTTCACAAGTCTCTCCTTGGAAAAGCAGCCTGGTGTGCAGGAAAGGGTAGGGACCTTGGCATCAGACCTCTATTAATTTAACCTCTACAAGCTGCATTTCTCCTGTGGGCAAAATAGAGATCATTTCCCTACTTTGCAAGAATGTGGTAACAAATAGAGATGGCATATGTAAAGCACTTAGCCCACAGGAAATACCATTATGTCCTTATCACTATTCTCTTGTCCTGAGGGAGAAACCCCTTATGCCAGGCCTGGTACCCTGGATCGCTGATGTAATATGACACCTGGCACACCTGGCAACTCTGGAAGGGAGGTTCTTCTCCTAGATGGATTCTAGCATAGAGCTGTTTTGTACTGGTCTCATTGTCCAGACCTTACCTCTGCCATCTACCACCAGGCCTCACTGCAAGACCCAGATTTCCACCGGCATTTCCCTCAAAGACCCTCTAGCCACTTATCATATCTCCAACTGTCTTCAGCCAGGAATGATTCTGATTATCACCCAGGCTTTGTAGGTTCCTCTAGTTCTTGGTTCTGCTCGCTCTGATCAGTACAGCTTTGTGGCCTGCGCGGTGCTAGGCTATCTCTGAATTTGCATCCTAAGAATAGCAACACTCCATGTGGAAATAAAAGTTAGAATGCCATAGGCTCCTAGAGCTGGAAAGGACTTTGGTCTGGATAAAGCTGTTTTTAACAGTGTTAAAAGAATAGGTTAAGCCATGCTGCAGGGTCAAAGAACCCAAAGTCTCAGAAGCTTAACACAGAAGACATTTACTTCTTGCTCACTCAGCGTCTGCCACACATCCAGACAGTTCTTCATGGGACCCAATATGCAGGGGGAGTATTTCAGTAGCTAGGCCTTCTCTACCTGCAGCCTCCTTGATGGCTGCCATGGCTGGGGGAAAAGATGGAAGATTAATCAGGGTTTAGCAGCCTGGGATGACTTCTACCCACATCCACGTGCCCTCACCAGAAATAGAAAGAGAATTGGATGTCACAATGAGAAACATTTGCTTTCTCCCAACTAAAATTTTACATAGAACCCAAAACTAGGTGCTTCTCTGTTTTAAGAGGGAAGCGGGAGGGGGATGTACTCTTGAAGGCCCAGCCCCTCCTTGAAAAACTAGCCTCAATCCTCTCTATCACTCTATGGAGCAGTGTGGGTGATCCAGTAACAGTCCACATCCCACCCCCATTTGACACATTTGGTAAAGACCAGCATAGCTTAGGGGCTCCTCACCATCACACAGCCTCTTGTTGGCAGGGACAGGCCTAAAATGTCATCTGTGCTCTTGGACTGACCTATAGCATTTTTTAAAGGGCAAAAGAATGGATTAAATCATACCATGATGGACTTCAAACAAAATACTATACAATATGATTACACAATTCTATTTAAATTGTGATGCAGGGTGAGGAAAGGGAATACTGCAAAACATCCATATCTTAAGAAACCTTTCAAGTTCTTATTAATACCTGAGAAAGTTTAGAAATTCATCTGATCTTAGAAAATGTCAGAGGAAAGTGCCTGATAGCAAGGGTCAGGATGTTAAGTAAAGAGATAGGAATTAATCTCCATTCATTAATAAGACGAAGTGACCTTTAAACTAAATCGAAGTCCTATCTTTGACAAAAAGGAGTTCATTGTGAAGTTTCCCCACCCACAGCTTCTGCCCTCATTTCCTTGCCAATGGAACCTAAGGACCATCTCCCTACTCCCTTTGTTCCATCTCTGGCCAAGAACAGGTTAAATGTCCAGAGGAAGCCAAACATCTGTGCAGACTAGGTCACTCTCCGTGGAGCCAAACCCAAACCCCTTTCCTTGAAACTGCCCTGCTTCTGGGGAAAGCTCTGCCGCTCCCTACATACCTGTCTTTCCCAATCCTGCCACCTGCTCCTCCACAGCCCACCTGCCACTCTGCCCTGCCCACTGGCCAGCCCTGTCCTCCCCATCCTCTGGCCCAGAGCTGACTAGGGTGAAGTTAGGAGCCTCCCATGTGGTCTCCCAGCCCCCAGCCTCAGCTGCTTCCAACGAGTGCTGCCAGACTCACTTCTCCACAGCCCTGCTCATATGCAGCTTCTCTCCCCATCTAAAACCACCTGCTGCGTCCAAAAAACAGGATTCCTGCTCCCTAGATGCTTTCAGAACCTTCCTGCCCTCACAGAAGCATTGGTGCCCTGTCCTGGCCCTGAGATGGCTGCCAGCCTTTTCTTGCTGCCAATGAAAACCTGCCATCCTTCCGACCTCCCACACTGACTGTTTGCTCTGACTTCTTGCCCTTTGCAACTTGGCCCACCCTCCCTGCTGGCAATATGCCTCGAATGGTATTTTATGGGCATTCCTTTTATCCTGCATCTATCGGGTAGCTACCTGGGTACAGAGATTGTGGTCTCATAATCTTACTCCCCACAGAGGATAAGGTTGCTAAATACACACACAAGGTTGTACACACACACATATATATATACATACACACACATACACACAGTCACACACATACATACATTTGTAAACACACAGGCACACACAGATTCATACACATACAGGCACACATGCACGCACACATATGTAAACACAGGGAACATACATATATACATGCACACACAATACATGCATGCACCCACATACATTCATGCACCTGTGTGCACACATATGCACAAAACCTCACCCATCCTCTTGGCCCCTCACATGGAGAAGGTGCAAGCGGTGCATTTCGAAAGAGGAAAGAAACAACAAGCTCATTGGAGACTCATACCACCAGCAAATGCTCTTTGCAGGGTTTGTGAAGTGCTCTCCAGAGCTGTACTGTTCAGTGTGCTGCTGCTGGGCACATGTTTCTCCAACAGAAGCTACTCCACAGTGAGATGGACTGGACATGAAAAATACACTCTGATTTTTGAAGATTGTATTTAAAAACTATGTATAATACGAGGTCTGACAATTAAGTTCGTGAACTTGCCACTATGTGCTTACATTGGCAGCACTGTACAAATAGCTCAGTAAGGTTTCATAACCTTGGTACAGTGTCTCACAGCTGTATTCGTGTTGACATGTGGTGGTGTCTTGCTGAGTGGCGTTCATTATTGTTGTTGCGTGTTTTTGTGTGCCATCGTGAGAATGTCTGAGCTTGAATTAGAGCAATTAATAAACATTAAATTTCTTGTTAAACTTGGCAAGAGTGGAAATGAAATCAGGGACATGTTAGTCCAAGTTTATGGGGATAATGCCATGAAGAAAATAGCAGTGTACAAATAGATTAAACGTTTTTCTGAGGGGAGAGAATGCGTCACTGATGAAGAGAGGTCAGGGCAGTCAGTAACAAGCAGAACTGATGAAAACATTGCAAAAATTTGTTGAATGTGCATCAAAATCGTTGCTGACTGTGAGAATAAGTTTGCCAAGACCTTTTGGAGAGGCAAGACGATGTTTTGGGCCATGTTATCACTGGTGATGAAACATGGGTGTACCAATATGACCCTGAAACAAAGTGTTAAAGTGCACAATGGAAGTCAGCCAATTCTCCACAACCAAAAAAGTTCCGTCAGTCCAAATCAAGAGTCAAAACAATGTGGCTAACCTTTTTGATATCAGAGGGATTATCAGAGGCTGCGTGAAAAAGTTAGATGAAAATGATCTGAACTTTTTACCAATGATTCATGGCTCTTGCATCACAACAATGCACCAGCTCACACGGGTACTGTCTGTGAGGGAATTTTTAGTCAGTAAACAAATAACTGTATTGGAACACCCTCCCTACTCACATGATATGACACCCAATGACTTCTTTCTTTACCTGAAGATGAGGGAAATATTTAAAGGAAGACATTTTTATGACATTCAGGACATCAAGGGTATATGACAACAGCTCTGATGGCCATTCAGAAAAAAAAGTGCCAAAATTGCTTTGAAAGGTGGACTAGGCACTGGCATCAGTACATGGCTTCCCAAGGGGAGTACTTGGAAGGTAACCATAGTGAAATTCAGCAATGAGGTATGTAGAGCTTTTTCTAGGATGAGTTTGCGAACTTAATTGTCCGACATTGTATCTCATTTTTTTTTTAAAGATTTTTATTGGAGAATTGGGGGGATGGGAACAGACAAGTTGCTGTCATTCTGTTCTTCAGTCTAGTTGTGGAGGACGTTGCTTCACTGGTCCAAGTTGGCACCATCATTGCGCTCTTCCCGGGCAAGGCAGATCAATCGCTGGCTTCTAGATGGCAGCTCACTGCGGCTGCTGGCCGCTCACGCTGGCTGCTGGCTACGCACAGTAGCCCATGGCAACCCACTGCCACAGGGGCTGCAGCCTACGCCATCGCTGGAGACCCACAGCAGCCCAGCTCCAGGTTGAGCCGCTGTTCAGCATCTTAGCTGTAGAGGGCAGTGTCACTGGCCCTCATATGTGGGATCCGAACCGGGGCCCTCTGGCATCCCAAGCCAGTTCTTAACCATCGCGCCACTCGGCCGGCCCTGTATCTCATTTTTATTGACTACATGTTGAAATTATAATATGTGACATTTAATTCTAATTAACTGATAACTCTAAAAATTTTGTGTAAAATATGTTAGAATTGCCTTAGTAATTCAAAAGTATGTTTGTTTGATAACTCAATTATCAAATACAATAATGATTTAATTATGAATTATCATTGTTAGGAAGTACAGGATCCTGTGTAGACTCCAGTTCTACTTGGAAGTCTTGCATTTTATTTTTCACAACTTTTCTTGGTAATTGACAAAGAAGAACCAACATTTTGTTCTTCCAACAAGCACCTACTGCATGTTGGACAGTGAGCTGAGGGGGTGGACATATGTTCTTTCACTTCTCCTAATTTACAGTTTTTTAAATTGAGTGGCTTTGACTTAATCCAGGTTTCTACTATGAGAGAGCATTGTCACTCCTCTGGATTATGTTATTGGCTCAATGATATTCTAGAAGGAGTTTGATATGGTTGGAGGAAAACATCCTGGAACTTCTCTTGGGCCTTTTCCGAGTAGAGGCCCTGGAATTAGCTGACACAAACTACTATCCAAGAAGATCTGGTAACTTCCATGACAGAAGATTCTTTATTACTAGGTATCTTCTCTCTCCAGGAACTGAGAGCAATCAAGTTATGTTCATCCTCCCAGCTCCTACTTGGGTGTGAGCATTGCCAAGAGCTTAGAAAGGGCCCTGCTTTCTTTTCTCTCACCTAGTCTGAGAGGGAATGCACTTTGGGCTGGGAAGGGAGGGCCAGTGATACATGGTCTTACATGAGCAGGTCACCCACTGCCAGAAAGTCCTTGGCAGTGAAGCTTGCTAAACGCTGCTGCAAACAGTTGTTTTAGCTAAGGAAACCATCTGTTCCTAACTCTGGGGAGCAAGCACTAACATAAAAGTAAGACACAGCCCATCCAGGACCTCTCTGGAAACACACTACTATGTTTAACCCAGCTATTTCCTGTCTTCCAAAATATGGGCGGAAAATGCTTGTCATAATCTTTTATTGCATTTTCAGCACATTTCTCCCCCATAGAATTTGTTCCCAAACTACAGATAGAGTTAGCTGTAATTTGCAAAAATAAAAAAGCTAGTAAGAGACTGTTCTTTGACCAATGTTCAGGGGTGTGGGATGGGAGAAACACACTGGTGTCCCAGGAGGAAAGTAGCCTGGGCAGCCCAAGCATCCCATCCATGGACACCTAACACAGTGTTGGAGGAGGACATCACAAGCTCCTTCAGCCCTTGGGCCTCAAGCTCCTCCTGGCCTCCCAGGACTTTCCAGAGAGGTCCTGGGAGGACTTCATCCCCACCAACCCACCACCATCCCCTTCAGGGAGCTGCTCCACTGAGGGAAGCACAGTACACCTCACACCCAGAGGTAATGCCCTTGTTCCCACAAATTACTTAATGTCTAATTAAGTCTCCAGGATCAGAATGTCAGTTTGGGGCTGAGCATGTTAGAAAGGAATAAGATATTTTCCAAACAACAAATGACTTATTTTTCCAAAGAAAAGGAAACTGAAATGTAATGGAAATGCCCCTTGTCCTATGAAAACTCCACTCCTTTTTCTAGGAAATGGTAAACAGTGCCACAATTTTGAGTCCAGGCCAGAAGATTCATGTCATTCCTTAGCAAGCTCCTCATGGGAGTCGATCTAGTTCCCCTTCAGTTAAGAACCCACAGGTGGAATAGCTGAAGGGGAACACCTGTGTGGACTGGCAGTATCTGAACTCCACGTATCTGAGCCCAGGCATCTTGTCCACCCTACACTTCCCTGTGGCCGTTCACTGTGTCTCATCTTTCCACTGCCTTCTCTCATCCTCCCCAATATTGACATCAGAGCCCCAGGCTCAACCTCATCTGTCCTCTCTCCTGCCCCTGAAGAGCAGGGCTGGGAGGCCACATGGGAGGTTCCTGACTGCAGACCAGCCAGGCCAAACCTCCATCGCTCCCCAGATGCTGATACTTTCTCCCAGGCCCTCATCACTTGCTGGCATAGAACAGATTATTATGTTCTATGTCTGTCCCTTCTCCCCACCCCCAAACTTAAGTTCCCAGAGGGAAAGAGTTGTGGTCATTACTGTATCTCTGCTGCCTAGAGGAATACCTGGCAGATGGGAGTGTTGGTGAAATAATGTAGAGAAACATTCATTGAGACATGTCCACCATGACTTTCACAGGTGTAACCCCTCCACTAAGGAATTCTGCACCAGAGGATCTGAGAGACATTCTGAGTGTATGTACAGAATCCACAAAAGTAGCATGATTTTGCCTTTTTAATGTTATTTCTTTAAAATAAACAAGAAACTGGGCCGGCCGAGTGGTGCATTGGTTAAGAGCTGGCTTGGGATGCCAGAGGGCCCCGGTTTGGATCCCACATATGAGGGCCAGTGAAACTGCCCTCTACAGCTAAGATGCTGAACAACAGCTCAACCTGGAGCTGGGCTGCCGTGAGTTGCTGGCAACGGCGTAGGCTGCAGGCCCTGCTGCAGTGGGTTGCCATGGGCTAGCGTGTGTAGCCAGCAGCCAGCGTGAGTGGCCAGCAGCCGCTGTGAGTGACCGTCCAGAAGCTGGCGACTGATCTGTCTCGCCCAGGAAAGAGCGCAATGATGAGCCCAAGCGCAACTTGGGCCAGTGAAGCAATGTCCTCCACAACTAGACTGAAGAACAAAAAGGACAGCAACTTGTCTGTTCCCCTTCCCCCAATTCCCCAGCACTGTTCCCATCCCCCAATTCCCCAATAAAAATCTTCAAAAAGAAAAACAAGAAACTGCCTTATCTTATATTGGGGCCAATATAGAGTTTAAGTACATCCCACAACTATTGATTTAATGTTGTTTATTATATGTGAGGCACAGTGTCATGTGCTACAAATACAAAAAAAGGACAGGGAAAAATTCCCTAAATGATGTTCTGGTAGCCTCTTTCATCAGTGCGCAAGACATCTGAAGGGAACAGCTTTTATGTGACTGGTTTGCATCTTACTCCTAGAAACATAGATGTTTAAAAAAATCATATTTACTCTCTTTGTAATTTTAATTTATATTTTCATAGCTTATGCATTTTTAAAGTATAACCTTCAAGAAGGTACACAGTGAAAATTAAGTCACTCCAGCTCTGCAACCACCCAGTTATCTTCCTTGGAGGTAACCAAAGTAACCTGTTTCTTGTCTGTCCTTCTAGCTATTTCTATTCAGATACAAGTCAATACATATTTTTTTTCTTGAATATTTATATTTCTGACTCCAACCCTCCATCTCACTCAGCCAGCAACAAAGTCCACGTCATTGGTATGCTGTTCACGCACCATCCTGTGGCATGGAGAATTTCCATACCATTTTACTGCTGCCCAAGACGAAACTTGTAAGTTCCCTTAATAAACTCTTAATGTAAATGTAATGATGGAGTTGTTAGCCTCTTTCTTTGGTCTCTGGGTCCCAGGAAATTATATGTAACACCTAGGACCCAGGTACCTAAGGTTATACTCTCTATTTACACCAGAGCCACCATTCATCTCTGAGTAGGTACCCATATAATTTATCTTCCCAACTGGGAAAGTTTTGAAAGTGGTAAGGGTGCTATTCATAATTGCTGTCAGGGTCAGGACTAGGGTAAAGCAAGAAAGAGCCTAGGGTGCAAAATTTAAGGAGGCATACCCTCTCCAGTTGGTGCTAGTGCAGAGTTGGCATTTGCATGACCTAGAGAGTAGGCATCTCCTTAAATGTTATGTGTCTCTCTTGCCTCTCCCTAGTCCTGCCCTGATTACTGTGGTAGACAGGGATAAAGCTGCCTGCCCTGGGTAAACCTGAAGATAAGCCCGCTCCCCCTCTGAGACCTTTGGTTGTTACAAGACCTTCTCTTAACACCCCCCAAGACTCTCCCCAGACAGACAGAGGTAATAACTCCTTTTTTTCTGGCCACTGGTGTCTCTACCCGTCTCCCCACTACTAGAAGCCACTTCAGGAACTCAGGCGAGGATAGAGGTGGTCTTCAAGCCCCATGATAAACTCCTCTAATACAGGGAAGCAAAAGAAACATGGCCTTCCTCTTGTACTTGGAGACAGGGAGGGGAGACAAGAATTAATTTCCATGTGAACTAACTGCCCCGTCCACATGGGGGAGCTCTGGGGTCTTCATGCCATGAAACTGGCAGATGCCAACCTAGCAGAGGATGTGAAATCTTAGTGTCTGTGACACTTACATGTACACAGAGTATGAAGGAGATGTGGTGATCCAGCCCACACGATCCTCTTCTGGAGTGTCCTTGGCTTCAGACACAGACTGAAGGTAGTGCCACAGCCCATTTCCCTGTCTGCTGCAATCCCAACTAGGCTGGGATTTCGAATAAGCACCAGAGTCCTGAATCAAGAGCCAGCCCTTCACTCCCAAACCACAGGTGAGTGGGAACAAGCTCCAGCAGTTCAAAGGTAGAAGGGAGACCCCACATCCCTTCCTCATAGATTATCCTTTCTGTATTTCCTCCTGAGCCAAAGCTGCTGTGGCTCAGACAAAGATATTCGACATCAGAAGCAGAAACAACTTTCCATGTGAGAGCTTAGAGCACAGAAGAAATGTGGTGAGGCTGGCAGTGCATCTGGATGGTGGTGGGGGTTTCTTTTCCTGAGTCTTGGCTCTAACCAAAGTTTCATGTCTAGTTAAAAATAACTTGATGAAGAACAAATACATTTTCTTGTATCTCCTGCCAACAGCTTTTCTCTCTGGAATGCCAATTCAATGTTCGTCCAGACAGAGTGGCCGCCTCCATTTCTGTCATCCTAGCACAGAAAAAGAGGCCCTAGGAATAGAATAGTGCTTTCCTGAGGGATCTGGACCCAGCATAAGGAGATCAGATGACAATGAGGGTAAAATATAAACAATATTGCAGTTATAGGTGGGAGGTGAGCCATGGCAGCTACTGTTCACATCAGAGAACAAATGTTACATGGTATCCAAAAGCTGTCTATGGGGCTGTCATCAGAGACACTCATGGTGCCAGGAAACAAGGCCAGTGGGGCTAGAAGGTTCACCTCACTTTTACCAATTTGTTCCTCCTAAGACACTGGTTATCTGAGCTGGTTGCACACTAGACTCACCCAAAGAGCTTTAAAAATACTGATGTCTGGGCCCCATCTTTGAAAGTTTGATTTCTCTAGTTTGGAGTATGACCTGGGCAGCCTCCATGCAATTCTAATGAGAAGTAAAGTCCAAGAACTACTGTCCTAAGACAACTACTCCCCACTTCCCATCACTCCTTATTGCACCCCAACCTCTGATTTTATTGCCCTCAGAGAAGGAAAGACTCCACCTCTCCAAATAATTTTACTTCTTTTGTGGTGGATTTAGACATGGACGTGTCTAGGTCTTACTTTCCCACACTCTTAGAATTTCTTTGAAGAGCACTTGGGCATTTAAAGTAAATCAGACCTTTTGCTGAAGTGACCCATGTGTTTGAATGCATGAGTGTGTGCATGCTTGTGTCCGTGTGCAGGTGTGGATAGAATTACCATAGGAACCCAAGCATTTAATCAGTAAAAATAGAAAGACTCAGTTAAGCCTCTTCGTAAGCAGCCTGCAGATGTTCGTGCTCAGGCCCATCCTTTTACCTCATTTCAGGCAGGCACACAGCTCCTCATCATCACTGACACATGGAGAAAGAGCAGAGCACCAGGAGGTCCAATGCATCTGGAACCAGGCTTCTCTCCCTTGACCAGACAAAATAGGAGATGTTGCCATGCAGATTCCCAGAAAGCGCCTTAAATTCAGTAAATTTGCACCCACATTATGTGATCCCTGATCTATTGACCCTGTCTTTTCACCCCACAGTGTCTCTTCAAGAAATGCAATGGCTGATAGCAGTCACCTCCCAGTTATTGTCTTCCAGAGCAATTAGCCCACAGAGTGAAGAGAAATTTGACTTTCCCAAAATTCAGAGACAAAATGTAAACATGCTTGTCAGCAGACAATTTTTTCTCCTAAATAGTAACTCCAACCAAGCATAGCCCATGAACCACTCTCTGTCACACAGTTCTCTTTCCCTTAGGAATGGTCAACTAGCCAGGCTTCCCTGAAAATCCTCCAGTGAGGAAAGAAGTCATTTTACCATGTGGCATTCAGAAAATATGCCTGAGACTTGTCCACTTCTCTTTTCTTCTCCGTGTCCCTGCAGCGTGTTGTCTGTGCTGTATTTCATTCCTGTGCCTTTCTCATGGCTGCCTGCTAGGGTCACTCCACTCCAAGTTCATGTGGACTTACCTGAGGAAGGACCATGCATCACTGTGCTTTCCCTGGGAGTGAGGAGGCTTGCTCCTGCCCAAAGGTACAGTCCTTTCAATCTCCCTACTTCTGACTCTCCCAGAGTTTAGATTAAATACTTCTTGGTACCCCAGCCCACCATCCTGTTAATAATATCATGTGAAGGGGAGGTCTCTGCACAGTGCAAGTGTTTCCATAGCAATGTTCATTTATCTCTCTCAAATACATTACTTCTTCCTCAATCAAAAACCCAAGTGTCTCCAATCACATGACCCTTGTATTGCCCTAAAATCCCAGTAACTAGAGTATTGTCTCCCTCACTTTGCTAAAAGGAGTTACGATTCCTCTCCAAATATGGAGAAAAGAGACCGCTTTGCATGGTTGTTTTGGCTCATGGCAGCAGTAAACAGTTTGAGGGGCACAATACTCTGAGGTGCATCACTCCAGCTGCATGAAGCCATTCCTGGCCCCCTGCAGACAAGGGGGTTTTAGTCAGTTTAAGGGACTTAGGTGACCTGGCCTACAATGAACCTGTCATTTCTTTATAGTCTGACCACCTCAGAGCCCCAGGCGAATTCTGATGTCACTCTCTGCATAAGATTTTTTTTCCTGCAGCCTCTGACAAAGGATCCTAGAGTTTGCTATCAGAGTGGCCCCAGCTTACACCAGCCTCTCAGGTTTCTTAGAGCTGACAACCTCTCCAAGCACAGCCTCTCTCTCTCTCCAAGAAGAGAAGGCATTTCAGCCTCTTTGTGTCCCTTTTCTGTGAGGATCATGACCTTTTCAAAATTCTCAGGGTGACATCAAATGCACGTGCATTTGGCACTTGAATCCTTCCAAATGTGCTGCC
Organism: Hipposideros armiger; assembly: GCF_001890085.2. NCBI lineage: Eukaryota > Metazoa > Chordata > Mammalia > Chiroptera > Hipposideridae > Hipposideros > Hipposideros armiger. The sequence continues at coordinate 61,451 of NW_017732982.1, read as the reverse complement.
CACCTCCCTCAACCACCTTCCCCCAAGTCTATGTGTAAACAGCAAGTGAGGAATGTGCAAATCAGTCTCATCTCTGCTTAGTCCAACGCATGCTCTATCACCTGAGCATCTTCAAGAATGTGGCTCATTAGCTCCCAAATTAAACCCTTTTAAGTCATCAATATTTGCTCACAGCAGGAAAAGGCATTCATCAGACAGACATTGAGGGTCTGCATGGTCAGCTCCAGTCAGGATATGTCCTTTCTCATCTGGTAGATCCTTCATTCTTTTGGAAAGTTTTCCTCTGGGATTCTCTGACATTGGATTAGTTAATACATCATTACCCCTCAGCCAAAGTCAAACAGAAGCTAAAAAATAAATGATATTGTGGGATGGAACCAGGCATGGTGGTCTCTGGAACAGGACCTCAGATGCCCCTAATGGTTTGCTAAGTGAGGTTTGTGCTTCAGTTGTGGGCACATTTTGTTACCCTGAGCCTAGCCTCCCCTAGTTCACTCCTGTCCCAGGCCTCCTTTGTTTCATGGCAGCTGAGCACTGCATCACCTCTGCCTGGAAGGATGATTTTTACTCTGATATTTTGCACAGTCCTGGGGCAAGGTCAGCTTCAAACAGAAGGGTGGTTGTGGGGGAGACCCTTAGCAGAGACCATTACACCTTTCACCTGCAGGTTAAGGAGGTGCTAAGGCTCCATGATGTTGATAATGGCAATGATGTTATGATACAAATAACAATGCAACTGGAGATACTCCATGGTGGGACAAGGTCTAGTGGCCCCAGCATTCAAGGGTGACCCTGCCAGACTTTCCAGGAGCTTGTGGAAGAAGCTCTTATTGAAATCCATCTCATGGGAAGCATGTGCTGGCAACCATGTGTAAAGAAACTCTCACATTTGTCGTGGCTTTACTTAAAGACATGAGTAGGGTGGTCTGGTCTGACCCTAGCCTCAAATCTAGGAGAAGTAGTAACCCTGGCTCACCAGCTATTGGCTCTTTGGTGTGTGTGCTTGGCGCCCTGTGGCTTAGCAACAACCTTTGCCCATATGTATCTGGCTGAGCCATTTTGTGTTTTGAATCGTGTGTCACCTCACACCCCCCCCAATACACATACATAATTCCCCAGGTAATTAAAATATCCAGTATCCAAAAAGGCTCCATTGTCTCCTAGGGGAAAACACCATGTTTTACACAATGTTGATTAAGCCCCAGATTGAGTCTAATAATGAGAGAGTGAGCCTGGGAGAAAATATTTGCATGTGTGGCACATGCTTGGTTTGCAGAGGACATTCTGGGCACTCCAGACAGGGAACTTGAATCCTGGTTGGGAGAAATCAAGTCTTCTGAGGGATGTAAGCATCCTAGAGTGTTGTCTACCCATAAGGTAGCCCAGGAGTTGGGTCAGGAGCATGTTTGTCAACATTTTCTGAGGACTACCCATGCCAACACATGCCAGGTACCAGCACTGCAGGGGTGGGCACACATCCCTGCCCCCCAGAGGCTCTGGGTCTGTGAATAGACCTAGGAGTGACTGGGAATAGACACTTGAAAGGGCACTTCGAGACAGGTGCTGGGGTACAGGCAAACTGTGACTGTAACAAGCACAAAAGACACCACCCTATGCAGCCTGAGACATTGGGGAAGGCTACCTGTAGGAAGGGAAGTCTAAACTGAGCCCCAAAGATAAATGAGAGTTAGTGGAATAGGATGGGGTTAGAGGATTTCCACAGGAGGACTACAGAGCATTTCCTCAGTAATGGGCTGAGAAAGCAGGCTCCGAACACCTCCCACAGGGGCCTAAAAGAGGTCATGGTTTGATCTGCAGTCACCAAGTCAGTGCTGTGCAGGACTTGGGCTTTGGGCACCTGACTCTGGCTGAGGAGACAGCCCCATTACATACATACATGCACACACATATGAAATGCACACATGTATACACACGCACATGTTAGACTAAGACATGCTACATCATAGAAGAAAACACAGGAGAAAATCAAAAAGCAGGAACCCAGAAAAAATTAATATATTGGACTTCATCATAGTTTAAAATATTTGCTCTTTGAAACACACTATTGAAGAAATAAAAAGACAAGCCACAGACCAGGAGAACATATTTGCAGAACACATATCTGATAAAGAACTGGTAGCCAGGCTATAGAAAAAATTATCAAATTCAATAATAAACAATTCAATATAAAAATGGACAAATAATTCAAGCAGGCACTTCACTGAGGAAGACATACAGATGGCAAATAAGCAGATTAAAAGATGCTCAATGTCATCAGAAATTAGGGAAATGCAAGTTAAAACCACAATGAGATACCACTCTATACCTATTACAATGTCTCAAAAACCTGACAGTACCAACTGAAATTCTCATATGGTGATGGTGAGAATGCACAATGATACAGCCACTTTGGAAAACAGTTTGTCTTAACTTCTTGAAAGTTAAGAAGTTAACTTACCATATGGCACAGATGTCCCACTCTGAAATTTACCCTACAAACATGAAAACACGTCCACTCTGAATGTGAAGTTTATAGCAGCTTTATGCATGATCACCAAAAACTGTAAACAATACAAATGTCCGTCAAACAGTGAACAGATAAACAAGCTGTGACACATCCGTACAGTGAAATATTATTCAACAATAAAAAGGAAAGAACTACTTATTGATGCAACAACAATAATCTCAAATGCATTATGCATATGAAAGAAGTGAGACTCAAAAGGCTACATATTGTAAGATTCCATTGATATGACATTCTGGAAAAAGAAAGCCATAGGAACAGAAAACAGATCAGTGGTTGCCAGGAGCTGGGAAGGGAGAGAGGATTGACTTTGAAAGGGCATGAGGCAACATTTTGGGAAGATGGAAATAGTTACTTATATTGATTTGGGTAATAGTTACACAATTATATAAGTTTATCATAGAATCATACACCTAAAAAGGATTATCTTATTGCATGTAAACTGAACCCTCAATAAACCTTAAAAAAAGTGCAATGAACTGCAATACAGTGATGTGGTCAGAGTTCCGGGAGCACAGTTGGAGAGCTCAGTGGACAAAAGGTGGCACTGTTTGACATTTTAGCACCTGATGGGTAGAACAGAGGAAGGCTCTAACTTCCAGGCAGGGAACTGTAGTACAGGGTGAAAAGAAGGTGGGCTGAGCTGTGGGCGCCTGACTCTGGCTGGGGAGACAGCCCCATTACACACATATATGCACACACATATGAACATGCACATTTGCATGTGCACACACACATGCTAGAATAAGACATGCTGCATGGTAGAAGAAAACAGAAGAAAATAAAAAAACAGGAGCCCAGAAAAAATTAATATATTGGACTTCATCATTGTTAAACAAAGGAGCATCCTCCTGGGAGAAAGAAGGCAGTGAGGAGCAGGAGCAGAGGGTGTCAAGTACCCGCATGTTTGTCACCACTGAAAACTTGTATGCAAACTGCCTCCCACCACCCTCCCACCCAATTCACACATCCAGTCATTCAAAGGGTCTAGAATTCACTGAAGAGTCTGGGGTTGTAGGAAGGGGTCCACCCATGGAGGGCCTTCATCCAGAGCCAGGCCCCAACCACTGACTCCAGAAGACCCATCAACACCACATCAGACACATCAAAATGTACCATGACCTCCAGCAATTGTTAGGCAGCACCATATGGGATCACTGATATTTTACTATTTTTGACCTCCAAAAATGACAATACTATATGTTTCTACCTAATATTTATTTTGCTGTAAAAGACTGAAAGGATTTCTACCAATTTAACTTCAAAATCATTTCACTAATGGTAACTCATTATTAGTGTACACTTGGCTAAGACATCTTGGCAGTTACCATAAAAACACTTGGAATTTTTTTTTTAGCTTAGCCATCCTGCCACATGTTGGCAGCTCAGCAGCAGCTCATCTCAGGCTGGGAATCGAACTGGCAACCCTGTTGCCCAGAGCTCGCACTCTTTTTTTTTTTTAGATTTTTTTTTTAATTGGGGAGTTGGAGGGATGGGAACAGTGCTGGGGAATTGGGGGAAGGGGAACAGACAAGTTGCTGTCATTTTGTTCCTCAGTCTAGTTGTGGAGGACATTGCTTCACTGGCCCAAGTTGGCACCATCATTGTGCTCTTCCCGGGCAAGGAAGATCAGTCGCAGGCTTCTGGACGGCCGCTCACTGCGGCTGCTGGCCGCTAGCGCTGGCTGCTGGCTACATACGGTAGCCCATGGCAACCCACCTGCCAAGTCACAGGCGACTCACGGCAGCCCAGCTCCAGGTTGAGCTGTTGTTCAGCATCATAGCTGCTGAGGGCAGTGTCACTGGCCCTCATATGTGGGATCCGAACCGGCGCCCTCTGGCGTCCCAAGCCAGTTCCCTACCATCGCGCCACTGGGCAGGCCCCAGAGCTCGCACTCTTGAGTGAGCTCTTAACCAACTGAGCTACTCGGCCGGCCCCTCATACTTGGAAATTTTTGCAAGAAAAATTAAACCACCAGTTGCTCTCAAACGTAATGACATTTTCAGTAACATGATATTTAACAGCTAATTACAGTAGCATAATCATGTTTTGCAGACATTTAAACGCTGCAATATTCCATAATTTTTTTCTGGTCAAACACTTTTTAAAGAATATCTCTGTTGACGCATGATTTACATGTAGTGAAATGCACAGACCTAAAGTGTATGGTTTGATCCATTCTGACAAATGTATGCAGCACACCCCATCAAGATACATATTTTCATTAGCCCAGAATGTCTCCTCTACTTCTTTCCCAGTCAACTTCTCCCAAGCAACCTAAAATCTGATTTTTATCACCATGGATTATTTTGCCATTTTTAGAACTTAAATAGAATCCCATGTATGTATTCTTTTGTGTCTGGTTTTTTTCATGTGGCATGTTTTTGGAATTTACCCATGTTGCAGCATGTACAACGGTTCATTTCTCTTTATTGCTGAATAGTATTCTAATGTACTGATGTACCACAATTCTTTATCCATTTTCCTATTAATGGGAAATTTGGTCATTTCCACTTTGGGGTTATTATGAATAAAGCTGAGTAAACACTTATGCTTAAATCTTTTTGTGGACATACGTTTCCATTTTTCCTGGATAAATATCTAGGGGTGAAATTGTTCAGTCATTAGGCAGACATATGCTCAGCTTTCTAAGGAACCACTGAAGGTTTTCCCAAAGTGGCTGTTCCACCTCGTCTTCCCACCTGCAATGAGCAAGTGTCCAACTGCCCCACAGCTCACCAGCACTTGCTGTGGTTAAGCTGGTTCAATGCAGCCATGCCAATGGGTATGCGATGGAACATCATTATGATTTAATCTGCATTTCTCTGAGGCTTAAGGAAATTGCACACCTCTTAATGGGCTGTGGACCTTTCCTATATTTAGTTTTTATATAAGGTGCCTTTAAAGACCTCTGAAAGTTTTGGGGCCCAATTTTTGACACCCAGAGGATAAACAGTGCTTCCATGATTTCCCTGGCCCCACCCTACCTGACTGTCCCTTTACCTCCCCCCACCACCAACACCCTGCCCTCTCAGACTCCTTCCCCTTGTTCAGCAGCTTTAAAATCAACATACCCCTGAGCCCTTGTGGTTGGGAGACAAAGGAGATATCAGCTTTGATCTGAGCATTTTTTTGACACAGAAAGTTCTCCCCTACAGGTATTCTGATGCTATCTATGAGGGAAAAATTTGGGGCCACCATGTTACACATGAACCACTCATGTGTATAGCAGTTATTCCATAAATGCCAGTTCCCTCACCACTTTCACTCCCACATTGGCTATACTACTGAGGGAAAAAGGAGCTGGTGAAATGGGATCTCAGATCCCAAGGGTCCACCCTCCCAAGAGATCCTCCAAGGACAATGTAAGAGTTCCCTGTTCCCAGGACAGACTAGGGCTGAGCCAGATTCAGCCAGCCTTCCTGATTTATACATCCAGCCCCCAAATCTCACCAGTTCCCCATTCCCCTCCCTGACACAGGTGCTGCCTTTGGCCTGGTGCAGGGTGCTTACAGCCTCCAGCAGGAGTGCACTTCCAGGCAAGTGCTGTACAGTTCCATGCATCACTCTTCTTGGGCTCTCTGTATCACTGTCAATCCTTCCCTACAAAATGTCCTCCCTGGCAAAATGAACATTTCTTCCCATCTTTTCTGTCTGTTCATTTCTGGGTGATGATTTGTTCAAAACAACAAAAGGAACAGTGAACCAGGGGACAGAAGACATACAGGCTGGTCTCTGCAACCGAAGAGCCTCTGAGTTTGTATGAAGGGCTCAGCCCTATGCGAGAAGGGCCCCACTCTGACAGGTAAGGCTCTGGAAGCTCCCTCAATTTGGGCCTTACTAGAGATGTCAGAGCAGCATGTGCAGTTTTATCAGAGAAAACATGAAGGGAAGCTCAACATGTCACAAGCGGAACAGTGAGCAGTGATCTTGAGAGGTCGGAGGAGCCTAGAGAGGCCCCGGCTTCCAGGCTTTGACCATCATTTTGGGTGAGTCACGCAGTCAGGAGACCTGTGCCCAGAACAAACTAGCTTGCTTCTGTCCTGGGCACCCTTCCCTGAAGCTGTCCTGTGATACTAGCTTTAATCCCACCACAACTCTGCAGTCAAGTCAGGACTTTTGTTCTGGTGAGACTGGGCTTTTATGTGGGGTCACCAAAGTTCCACCACCTTCCTTCCTGGCCTCCCCATTGACCCCAACCCTCAGAGAAACTCACCAGCAAAGATTCAGAGGGGGCGATGCTCTGGGCAGATGTTGGGCGTTGGTGGATAATGACACAGGGAAGTGGTAGCAACAGAGGGGAAGGGCGCTTTGTTCTGGGAGAGAATGTGGAGCCAGGGGGACACAGAGGGCAGGCCAACCACACCCAGACCTTAGCCTCAGCTATTTCCACCTGGGAGATGTTGCATCATTCAGAGCTTAAGGGTAGAGGGGCAAGGAGAAAAGGGCAGACCTCTAAGCCACACAGAGGGGATTCAGATGCCAGGGGTGCCAATGCAGTAGTGAGCTCTCTTGGAAAAGATGACATGGTGGTGACAGCACTCAGATGCCAGCCAGACCCCGGGAAAATAATGATTTCTTTCTTCACGAACAGGTAGCTTTTGGAAGCATTTTCTGAAAAACAGTAATTTGCAGTGAAACCCATGTTATAACTCCCTGAAAGATAAGATGTGTTTAAATGTAATATAGAACTTCAATGAGTTGTCACCAGACATGGAGGGTTTGGGGCAGGCCACTGCCATCACCTCTGGACTACATATGCCAGGGTGACATGTGCCCTGAGAATTATAGAGTGCTAGCGATCATAGCTCTATGAGCAGGTACCATCTCAACAGGAATTTTCCAGAGTGACTCTCCACTCTCTTCTCTGTGAAAGAGCCTGTGTTCTGTCAAATGCTCCCCATCAGTAAATAACAACTGAGAACCTAGTGACTACTTGGAGGGGAGGACATTCCATTGTGTTTACTTTGAGAGAAGCTGTATAAACCATATTTTTCAGAATCAAAAATACCTGCCTGATCATTATTTCTAATGGCTTCTGTCACTTTCTCTGACATGTTTTCATAGCAAGAGGCCTGTCTTGGATGCCAACTGTCTTTCATTTGAATCATGTAAGATTTATAAATTGTACCTAAATTATGGTTAAGTGTGTGTGTGTTTAAACCTATGTAAGTCATAAGAGCCAGCCTTAATAATACACAGAATCTAGTCATAATCTGTGCTACTTGACTATGGGGCTAGCCAGATGCCATGCATGGCATAGGGGCTGGTGATATGACCAAGGATAAAAGCAAGAAGCTGCCAGAGTCTCTCACAAAGCACAAGGTACTGCTATTGTGAAAAAATAAGGACATTAAGTAAAATAACCTGCCATTCACAGGAAATTTATTTTGATTGTTATGTAGTTAGCATACTATATAACAACTTATATAATAGTGTACTATAGTTAGGCATCACCCACAAAACAGTATGGGCATTGGTTCACCCTAGACCTTAATATCTTTAAAAACCAGTGCTGTCAGCCTGATACTTAATGCTTCTTTAAAAACCAGGGTCACAGTCATCTACTGCTATGTAAATACCACCCCAAAACCAGTGACTAAAAACTATTAACTCTCACAGTTCTGAGACGACTGGGTTCAGGTGGGTGGTTCTTACTCGGGGTTTCTCAGAAGATTCTGTCAGATGGTAGCTGGGGATGGAGTTGTCTGGAAGCACAATCGGGCTGAACATTCATTGTGGCTATTATGGGCTGAATAATGTTCCTTCTCCAGAATTCATTATGTTAAAGTCCTAGCCCCCAGTACCTCAGAATATGGCCTTATTTAGAAACTGGGTTGTTGCAGGCATAATTAGTTAAGTTAAAATGAGGTCATGCTGGAGCAGGGTGGGCCCCTAATCCAATGACTGGTATCCTTATAAACAGGGAAAATTTGGACACAAAGACACACACAAGGAGAATGCCATGTGAAGATGAAGGCAGAGATTGGGGTGATACTACAGAAGCTAAGGAACACCAAAGATTGCCAACAAACCATCAGAAGCTAGAAGAGAAATATGGAACAGCTTCTCCCTCTCAGCCCTCAGAAGGAACCAACCCTGCCATCACGTTGATCTCAGACTTCTGGCCTCCAAATCTGAGATACTATTAATTTCTGTTGTTTGAGGTACCCAGTCTGTGATTCTTTGTTACACAACCCAAGCAGACTAATACATTGGCTCACTCACACAGCTTTCAGGTAATGCTAGAAGCTCAGTGGGAGCTGCTGACACAAGTTCCTACACATGGCCTTTCTGTGTGACTTGAGCATCTCATGCAATTTAGCATGTGGATTGTGAGGGTGAATATCCTGAGAGGAAACATCCTAAGTGAGCTGGCCCAAGACAGCAGGGTGGAAACTGAGGCTTCTTGTAGCCAGAGCACCCTGGCATATCCCTTCTGCTGTTTTCTATTAGTCCAGCAATCCCTAAGCCTGGCCCAGATCCAAGGGGAGAAGAATCAAACACCACCTCTCCTTGGAAAGAGCAGCAAAGAATTTTCAGCCACCTCTAATCAACCACACGAGCTATCTCAACAAAAGAAGTTTGCATGTACTTGTGCATCTGTGCTGTGAGTTATTATTATTGTCAGAAAACAATAGAGAGTGAGCTCAGAGGAGACCAAAGGAATCTACTCCTCAATAAGGAAAATATCTGCATATTTAGATATGAAAGGTGGTGTCCCCTGGGGACACAAAGGAACAGGGGTAGCTATTTTAAAGAAAAGGTCCAGCAACATGAACTGCAGTAGAAGAAGACTTAATAAACTAAAATGCAGCCATAGGAAACACCATTAAACAGAAATGGGCCAAAGAAATGGTAAAAACAGCAAAAAGCTCTACAGCATGGACGCATATCAGGGACTCCCACACCAAAAACAGCACCCAATTTCAGGGCACTTCCTGGATCCCATGTCTTGTTCAACCTGTGAACCTTGCACACTTATGGCTTCATGATGGAAAAAAGGGAGGTGGGCAGGAAGGAGAAAGAGCTTACACTGCCCACCCAACTGCTTACCAAATGAGCTGTGCCTGAACTGGCCCATCCTAGAATGTAGGTGGTGCTACCACACTAGCACCTGTTTGTCTTGGAGCTGAGGTGCTGTTGTGACAATTTGCCAGAGTCTTCATGATGTGCAAAGTAGGACATGACTCTGGGGCTCAGTCTTCCAATGAATGGTAAAGACCCCTTTCTCCCTGCAAGTAGGGGTGAGGAGGAAAGCACTCTCTAGGCAGGTGGTTCACCATGGGGGCAGCAGCAAACAGTGCTTAGACAAAATTCCTGGAGCACTTCTGATTCCTTACCCTACTTCTCCTCCAATATTACCTTAAAAGAACAAAATAGGCCCGGCCGAGTGGCACGTTGGTTAAGGGCTGGCTTGGGACGCCAGAGGGGCCCGGTTCAGATCCCATATATGAGGACGAGTGACAGTGCCCTCTGCAGCTAAAATGCTGAACAACAGCTCAACCTGGAGTTGGGTTGCCGTGAGTCCCCGGTGACGGCGTAGGCTGCAGCCCCTGCTGCAGTGGGTTGCCATGGGGTACCGTGTGTAGCCAGCAGCCAGCATGAGCAGCCAGCAGCCGCAGTGAGCGGCCATCCAGAAGCCGGCGACTGATCTGCCTCGCCCGGGAAGAGCGCAATGATGGTGCCAACTTAGGCCAGTGAAGCCACGTCCTCCACAACTAGACCGAAGAACAAAAGGACAGCAACTTGTCTGTTCCCCTTCCCCCAATTCCCCAATAAAAATCTTTAAAAAAAAAAGAGCAAAATATTATGTAGGATGTAGCAGATAATGGAGAGCTTAAAGGGAGAAGGGACGAGAATGGTTTTCCCAAGGCCCTTCAGGAAGTCACTGGTAAGATTGCAGGGTTCCTGCAAAGAGCCACATCCTCCAGGAGCCATGTCTCCACAATAGGATGAGGAAGAAATGTATTTAAAGCTATGCTATAAAGCAGATTTCCAGAACTAGAGGCAAGGCAGAGGAAGGAGTGACTTATATTCCTTCTCTTCTCTCTGTTTCAATTTTATAGCAGTAGCCTTGAGTAAAATCTAGTCTCTGGAGTACTCCCCTTTTCTCACAGATTTCTTGGTCAAGACCCAGGTTTGGAAGGACATGGAAAGGGTTCAGATCCCAGATCCTCCACTTAATAAGATGTGTGATATTGAGCTAATTATTAACCCTCTCTAAGCCTTGTTTATTGATGCTACAAATGGGGATAATATTTATCTCATAGAATTGTTAAGAGAATAAAAAGATAACAACCTTTCATGCACTGCCTGGAACATAGTGTTTAATAACTAGTAATTAATTATTATTTTCAGTGTTCTGAGGCTTCCTGCTTGATTACAAAGCTGAGCACCCAACAGGCATTTAGCTGAATACAATTCACATATCATAAACTAGAAAATGGGGTGTAAATAAGCCGCATTGTATAACATATCAAATGGGGATATATATTCCATTCATAAGCATCTGGCTAGTTTTGCTATCTTGTTTTGCAAAAGTCACCGATGGGCTAAAGGCAAGAGATGTAATGTGCAAAGCAAGCATCCTGCCTTAAACCTTGAGTGCACTGAGGCAGAGGATCCAGGAAACCAAGACCCAGTTCTCAGATTGTCTCTGTCATCCATAGATCTACAACACCACTCAACAGTTGAGCACTTACATTTCCAAATATTTTTGCAGGTGCTTGCATGTGGCTGCATTCTCAAAATTATACACTGCACACATCAGACTGCCTACACATCAGGCTTGCTTTCAGTGGGCATACAACATTCCTTGACATAACAGGAATCCATGTCCTTCTCCAGGGGGCCTGATTTGAGGACTCACTTCCAGTGCTAGAGCCAGGGATGGCAACTCTGGACCAAAGTGAGCAGTGACTGTGATGGGGAATTTCACCTGGACAACTCTAGCCCAGGAAATGCAGTGATGGGGGCAACCCACGCCTGACCTAAGGTGAGCTCAGAAATATGTGGAGAGAGGTTGGAAGTCCAGGTTCTCTGGCCTCCAAGACATCACCAAAAGGTGGTGCCCATGGAGGTGTGCCACTCAGATCTCTCTCCAAGAGAAGCTTGTGGACAGGCTGCCACACCTTTGAGGCCTCTGTGGCATTCCCACCAAGGCCTCCCTTTCACCAGGCTGCTTCCAGCTGATAACTGAGCACAGCAGGGTCTACTGGAACCAAGCCACCTGCCCAAGTGGGATCCCCTTGGCATTAGGGCTCTCCCTGGGGTGACTAAGATTTCTTAGAGCTCTCCCTCCCCAATCCCCCATTGTTCCCTCTCTCATGTCACAGGTGTCAGAGCTGCATTGTATTAGCTCTCTCAACACTTTCTTCTTTAAAGACAAGGAGCTCCCAGTAAATCTCTCACATATCAGACTTTATCATGACATCTGCTTCCTGAACTGAAACATCATTCAAATTCACCTTGAGCATCTCTATTGGCAAGAACTCTCAAGGAGGCCTGTTCCACTTTGGCATGATTAGAAAGTTATTTTTTATTATATCATTAAGATGCTGGCAGCAAACAGATTTCAACTTAGATGGTTCAGATAGGAAACTTTAATGGAGGGAGTTGTATGCAGGTGTAAGGGAACAAACCAGGGATGATCAGGCACCTAGAATGGGCTGATGGGGTGGTGGTTCCATGTTCCTGCAGTCCAGTGGAACTGGAGCCATATGGGGTGCAGGAAGGGGATGGGGAAAAAAGTGTCACAACCTTGCAGCACAGGCTGCAGTCTGCAGGGGGCACTGAACAGGGCAGGGACAGACCCTGATGTGTGGGGAGAGGCAGGAAAGAGCAGCTCCACTTACCAAACTGCCATGCCCCTTTGTGCCCACTTGTGGGTCACTGTGTATCTCCTTGTTGTTATTCTCATTTTATGTCCTACCCATAATTCCCCCACTATTTACTTTTACATTTCAGCCTAATACTTACTCCCCTCTGGTTCACACTACAGGCCTCATGATGAAGTACTGACCTCTACACCCAGCACATTCCTCCCTGGGGGTCCCTGGTGCTGTCAACTGAAGCCAGAATAGCCTTCCATGGAGGGTATGGCCCAGACCAACTGGGACCCTGAAGTCATCTCCCTCCATACACGTCTCTATCTTGGGTGGAAACCATTGGTCAACTCAACATGTTTACCAAACCACAAAACTCTGTGAACTTCTTGTTGAGGGCTATGATTCCAGAAGTCAAGGACTGCTGGAGTCTGTCTCACTCCAGGGAGTGTTTGTGGTTGGATTTAGTATTCCAACTCACCATGGCCCTCCCTAGGCAAGATTCCAAATCTCTAGCAACCAAGCATAGGACCTTGCACACCCACTCAATGCTTTGAAACCAGAACCAGAGTCCAAGGAAATTTCACCATCGTTATCATATACAAAATACATGAAACATACAAAAATCCAAATTTACTCAACAAATCTCAAGGGAGTTCATTGTTTAAGTCTTGTATTTTCTACAGATAGCCATGTGATGCATAAGGCCTGGATTTCCATCATAGTAGAAGCTTTACTGACGTACTGATCCAAACATGATGCCATAGCTCTCTTACATAAAAGCTAGGGAGCCATGACATGGGATGGAAATAAATAACCCCCTTTATCAGCTACACCTGAGTTCAGGAGGTAGCATTCCAGATGATGTGACTCTTACACAGGAGAAATAGGGCTTAAAGTTACAGCAAACTTTTTATTCTGAAAACTACGTAACAACATTACAGAAATTACTTTAAAATGATGAAATTCTTTGATTTTTAATGGAATTCTCTGACAGTTCTTTTCCAGATGCACATCTGCTGAAGAAGTAAAGAACACCCTGAATCAACTATCTAATCCCACCCTAAGAGGAACATTAGTTTTCCTGAAGCCATTGACCAGGTAGAGCAAAAGCCTAAGTCTGCACCCAAATGGCAACATGCACTGCAACCTCCAGAAACCCTGTAGAGATGCACTGCCCCTTAGAGACCTTGGGGGACCCGGGGCCTTGGCACTAACTTGCCCTCTTTGCACTGGCTATTTCACATAAGTCACCCAGCTGAGCCTAGCACCTGTGGGGACAAGGAGCTCACTTCTTGTGTACTGAACAGAGGGTTGGCCAGCTTTGCTCACCACTGCTTTTTCAGTATGAGCACAGGCCTGGCCTGACCTAGAGTGAGAGCCAAGTTAGTCTATTTGTTTACATGCCATTTGGAACCACCTGGGAACGCTGAACTTTACCTGAGCCTCACGGTGCTGGAAAACAAGGGAGGGAAAAAATTCCTCCACACTGTGAGTTATGGAAAGAACTTACTGCAAAGGACCACATTCGCAGTAAGAGTTAGATAAGATGTAAGGGTTACACCCTGTTTACTTATGACAAACAAGGATAGACATTGACCTCCAGATTCCCATCTTTGCCTCATCTATGATTAGCTGAATTGCTTGTCTCCACTGATTAATGGGAACAAAATGCTTGTTAAACAAACTTGGGTTAAGAGTCTGTCCTTCTCCAGGCCCTGAACTTTGTCCCAAAGCTAGCACACAGCCCTCCTTGCCAGCCCCTCCTGAAAACAGGCAGATGCCATCTGGTCACATCACACTAACTCCAACCTTCACCCCACATCTCAACTGGGTCTTTCTAACCTTTCCCACTCCTCCTTATTAAAGGAAAACCCTTTTTGTCTAATCCTGGAGACTCTGGCAGACCTTATGGTCACAGCTTTTTCCCTATGCAATTGTCCATTTTTCCTCCTTGCAATAATCTTTTCCAATAAAGTCTCTCCTCACTCAGAACAATGTATTTTTATTTGGCACATGCAACCACCATCTTCACTACTGCACACATACCGGCCATGAGTTCAGTTACCTAAGTCTGCTCCCTCTCCCTCTCCCTCTCCCTCTCTTTCACCCTCTGCCCTCCTTTTCTTCTCTCTCTCCACCTCCCTCTCTCTTTCTCTCCTTCACTACCCAAGTTCACCCGTGGGACCGGCTATATTGTGGGGAAGCCCAGGCCATGTGGGAAGGCACACATAGAGTCCCAGCTGAGAGATCCTGCAGCAGCTTCTGTAGGCTTGTAGATGGATGAAACATCAGATTCCAGTCCCTGGCCTTTGCAGCTTACAGCTGCAAACACATGTCATCCCACTGTGACATATCTGAATTCCTGACTTAGGGACACCTTGAGAGACAGTAAATGGTTATTGCTGTTTGAAGCCTCAGGTTTGGAGGACGTTTATTATGCAAAAATGTCCAGACATGGGAGAGATGGTCAGCAAGCCCTCCTCCTGCACACTCTCAGCCTCTTTCCCTTTGGTCTTCCCACAACCAGCCTGTTTCTTCTGCTCTCTTTTTAACTGAAGGCCTGCTTCTCATGCCTACCATTGTCCCTCTTCTCTCTGTGGGTCTGTCTGTAGCCATTTATGCCATGTGTTCCTGCCTCAGCCAACCCTGCAGGCCATCATCCAACAGCCAGGTGATCTACAGGAGATGCAACTTCCCAATTAGAAATGACATTTCAGATGAAATGTCATGAGAACTTCCCTGCCTCTGTACAAATCACTCCATGAGTAATTACAATGATAACAAAGTAAATTCTAAAAAGAAGTCAATAATTGGGATCATCTTTATGCCATGACATTCAACCAAATCTGAAGTCTAATTCCAAATACCCCACCCTGGCTCTGCCACCTCCTTTTCTCCCTAAGTTCCTTGGAACAAACACCCTCCCCCCACTGCCCTTGGGAGATTTCCCCATACTCCAACCGCAGGTCCTTCCCTCCATCCTTCACCACCCAACAGCCACTCCTGCCTTCCCTCCCTGCCTGGACCAGCCTGGATCCCAGGGTCCAGCACAACACACTACCCCTGCAGTGCTGGGTGGTCATCAGCTTCCTGGGGTTTTTCCTAGCACAGGACTGTTGTGCCCCTCTTCCTCCCTCCTCTCCTCTTCCTCTTCCCACTTGTGGCCTGTGCTCCTACTTCACTGAAAAAAAAAGGCAAAAGCAGTGTCCAACTCTTCCTATTTTCTCCTCACCACAAATCAGGGCCCAGGCCCTGGCCACCACCTCTTCCTGCCTGATAAGGCAGGTGAGACAAGGGCTCCTCTACTTGACACCCAGCCCTCAGGGTCCTCAGGGATCCACCACTCATTGTCCCCTTCCCCTCCTGGCTTGCACCACACATTCTCCTCTCCCTCCATTGGACCAACCACCATGACAAAATAGACTCTAGGTCTCTGTCTAGACAGCCCAGCCATTCACTTCCCCATCCCCATGAGCACCTATCCAGGCCTCCACTTCTCTCCTGAATGCTATTTTCTCACCCCAGACAAGCTCATACATTCCAGAAGATGCAAATAACCCTATTAACCACGATGCTGCCCAATTGTAATCCAGGCCAATTTCTCCCCTGGCATCCAGTTTTGATTTTCCAATTGCCTCGGGACTGCCCCACATGTGTACCTCATGGGCCTTACACCAGAAACAGGCTCACATGAGGCTCCAGCTTTTTCCAGTACATGGCAGTTGAAAGCAGAAATCCTGATTCCTCTCTTTTACTCACACTCATCAGCAATTTCTATCAATATAATCTCCAAAATGCATCTCACCCATGCTCCCTTTTCTCCATTTTCATAGCATCTACCTCCCCTCACCACTGTGACCATGTTTCTGAACTACTTGAGATGCCTCCAAATTGCTTCCACCTTCACCCAACACCAGCATCAAACTACCACCATCATCACCACCACCATCACCACATCCACCACTGTCAGCACCACCATCACTGCCCCCGCCACCCTCACCACCACCACCACCACCACCCACCATCAACAACTTCACCACTACTATCACCACCTCTACATCATCACCCCACCACCACTACTACCACCACTACCTGCACCACCATGACCACCACCATTACCATAACCACCGCCTCCACCACTACCAGCACCACCATTACCATCACCACTACCATCACCATCACCACCAGAACCACCAACCCCACCACTAGCAGCAATAGCAACACCACCACCACTACCATCACCACCCCCACTCTCCTTGCCTACCACTCTGCCCCCCTCAGCTCTCTAACCCATTTCCCACAGAGCCACAGGGGTGATGCCCTTTAATGTACATGGATTATGTCACAGCTCTGACTAAAACTTTTCCATTGGCTTCCCATTACATAAATACAAAATTTTTCTCTATTACTTGTCATCTGGGCTCAGCAGGAGACCTCTCCAGCCTCGTCCCATGCCACTTTCTCCCCCCACTTTCTCCCCCCACCATTTTGCTCCAGCCATTGGGGCTGACCTTCTGCTTCTTGAACATTCCCAAATTTTATCCACTTCAAGGCCTTTGCATTAAATGTTCCCTTTGCCTAAAATGATCTTCCCCTCCTCATCTTTAAGGACTTAGCTTAAATGTCCATTCTTAGAGAAATTTTCTCTTGACAATTTTACCTGAAACCAGTCTTCACATTATTACACTCTTATCACTTGTTCTTCATGATTCATTTATTTTTAAATGGGTCAAGCAGAGTTTTCTAGGTTCTATCTCATTCCCCTATCATTTCCTTCATAACACACAAGTGTGTCCCAGCCTTGTCATTTTCAGGGGGTGGAGTGGTGGTCTCTTTTCAACACTCATGGGCAGGGCCATGACTCTTATTTATTGCTGCATCACTAATGTCACTAAGTCAGTTAATATTTGTTGAATAAATGAATGAATGAGCAGATGAATGAATATGTATTAATATTATGGGGCAGCAACAAGCACACTCAGATTGTTATTTGTAATCCTTAATCCTAGAAGATAAGAAATGTTGCCAAGTGTTTTCATCTGCTAAAATGTGCCCTCTCAGGGACATGGAAAAATAGAACAAAAATTCAGTGACTTGTTAATCACAAGAAAAGAGCTCCCCTTTCTCCACAGACTCAAGTAAGGAGGCATCACTCTGACTTGCACACTCTGTTTGGGAACTTCTGATAAAGAGCTGACAGAGCAAGTCCTCTGGTTCTGCAGCCAGCTGTGTATCAGCAGTCCATAGTGAGGGTAGGATTTAAGTGCTTTATTCCTAGGAATGAAAACAGGCAGGGAGAAAACTGTGGGTCTATATCCCCCACTGGAGGCCAGGTACCTTCAGTCACCTGGTATTATGACTGCCATTGATATTATCGAACTAATCACACTCAAGAGGCCTTGATCATTAGGGTTCTGAGATAACAATATAGTATTTCATTGCTTGGCTGATGAATCTTAGAGAAGTCATTTGCTTTTGTGTTTCTCTCTAGATTTTTCTCTCAAAAATCAGCTTATTTATTTAGTCCAAAAATGCACACTAAGCACCTATTTTAGGCTAAGCACTAAGCTACAGTCCAAGAAATAGGAATGACCAAGACACAACCCTGTCCTCTAAGAATTTGCCTATAAATAGAGAAGCCAGAGAAGTAAGCCAACAATCCCAAAATGGCAGGGCAGAGCAGTGATCAGTGTCCCTAGGGCATGGCCAGATAGATGAATGAGGAGTTGGTGAGGGGGCTCTAAGTGTACAGGCAGAGAAGAGAGTTCTGGAGAATTTGTTTTGGGTAGATTAAGGATGTCAATGTTAGGTGGGTGATATAAGTATGCTGGTTTACCCTTTTGGCTCAAGACTTAGTATCTAATGCTTTAGATCAAGAAGTCATCCCACAGGAGGCCAAACAAGAGAAATGCTAATGCCAGGAACCCTCACCTTTTGCAGGAACTCAGAAACCAGAGAGCATCTGACCTTCTCTTTGTAGAGTACTCAACAAAGACATGGTTTTATTTTGTTGTTAATGTTCCATCTTCTCAAAGACCTGGGAAACTGTTGTCTTTATGACTATCCCCCCAAATATCTGTGAGGAGAATCCCAGCCAGGGCCCAAGGCCAAGTGTTGAGGGTACAAAGATGAAGAAGATGCCATTACCTACCCCAGGTGCAACAACCACGCAGTCCTTGCAGGACAAGACTGCCTTTATGTAGAGTTTAATAGGAACTCCAAAAATAGTTGTTGATTGAGTTTCTGCCCCAACTTGTTTTTTATTTCCTTTTGAACCCCAGTCTATGGCATATTCACAGGGAATATACTTCCAGAACATAAAGAGGGTATCAAGAAAATGTGAACAAAAAAATGACAATACTTAAACTTTTCATCATGTTTAGCAGATATCATAAACCCTTGAAAATAATTTTAATGATTGTAATGTTAAGTCCTGACAATAAAGAGGCTGGATATCAAATTAGGGTTCCGAAGATTTTATTAAGCTGAGCTCAGTGACCGTCTCCCCAGCTAAAGGAAAACGGTCCCCAGGCTCGGGGGTCTGGTTTTTTATAAGGCAGGGCTATATGCAAAGTAAGTTACAGAAGCTAAAAAGAACGTGTAGTTATTCCAGTTAAAA
>NW_017732982.1:32640-37963 GCF_001890085.2 Hipposideros armiger | reverse complement strand
CTCTGACCTGTCGTTTGGTATTGGGCGTGGGGATGTGAGTGATGGCCTGGATGCGCCGGGCAGATAAGGCGTGTTTTCCCTGGGTGAGATCGTAGCCCAGGTAAGTGACTGCAGGACTACAGAGTTGAGCCTTTTTGGCAGAAACCCGATACCCGAGTTCCTGCAAGGCTGACAGGAGATCCCCAGTAGCCTGCTTACAGGATTCAAAGTCCAGAGCAGCTAGGAGGAGATCATCTACATATTGAAGGAGTGTGATTTCCTTATGTTGCTCCCTGAAAGTGTGGAGTTCTTGATTTAATGCTTTATCGAATAGTGTGGGTGAATTTTTGAATCCTTGGGGTAGACGGGTCCAAGTTAACTGTTCGGAAATTCCCCGCTCGGGGTCAGTCCATTCAAAAGCAAATAGAGGTTGGCTTATTGGTGCCAGGGGGATGCTGAAGAAGGCATCTTTGAGGTCCAAAACAGTATAGACTTGGTGTTCAGGCGGCAGGAGACTGAGCAGGGTGTACGGGTTAGGTACAGTGGGGTGTATAGTTTCTACCCTCTTATTTATTTCTCTCAGATCCTGGACTGGTCTATAATCTCTAGTATCTGCCTTCAGGACCAGGAGCAGTGGAGTATTCCATGGTGAAGTACAAGGCTTAAGAATGCCTGCATCTAGGAGGCAGTTAATGTGCAGGCTTATTTTTTTTTCGTGCCTCAGGCTTGATAGGATATTGTTTGATAGCTATTGGAGTCGCAGTGGGCTTGAGCCCAACCATTATAGGTGTTTGGTGGACTGCAAGCCCAGGAGGGTTGTTCTCTGCCCAGACTGAGGGATACTTGGCTTGGAAATCCCATAAAAGTTCCTTTCCCTGACTCCGGTCTGAGTCATCCCCAGGCTGGAGCAGGTATTCCTCTGAAATGGGGCAAGTGACTAAAATCTCTGTGGGGGCCCCAAGGTGGAGATTGGCCGTTTCCTCAGAGAAGGAAATTTGTGTCCCCAATTTCCATAAGAGATCCCGGCCCAGTAATGGATAGGGGCATTCAGGTATAACAAGAAATGAGTGGGTGACTGTCTGGTCCCCCAGGTTGGCAGTCCTCCGTGTTGTCCAAGGATAGAGTTTATTAGGGGCTCCTGTGGCTCCCTAAATCGCCGTTCGGGTGGGAGCTAAGGGTCCAAGCGGCTGGGTTAAGACAGAATGTGCAGCTCCTGTATCTAGAAGAAACTTTATAGATTGACCCCCGATTTGGGCTTTTACCATGGGCTCGCGGAGACTCAGAGAGATCGAGCCCTGACCCCTTTAATCAGAGTTATTATCTAATGTTAGGATAGGCGGTTTAAGACGATTTGGCTTATTGGGACATTTATCCTTCCAGTGGCCCAATTGTTTGCAATATGCACATTGATCTTATCCTAGGGGTTGACGCCGAGGGTCTTTACCGGCCGGCCCCCGGCTTGTAAGAGAGCGGGGAGCGGCTAGGGCAGCGATAGTGACCCTCCCTAGGCATTTAGCCATGGCCTCTTCTGGGGAGTCACGGTTGTCGTAGACCTTTTGAGCAATCCCCAAGAGCTCTGACCTATTCTTGCCCTGAAACCCCTCAAGTTTTTGAAGCTTTTTTCTGATATCTGGGGCCGACTGAGAGACAAAAGCTAAGTTAATAGCAGCTGTATTTTCTGGTGCCTCAGGGTTAATCGGAGTATAAGTCCAATAAGCTTCTAAGAGGCGTTCCAGAAAAGCCATGGGAGACTCCTGTTTAGCTTGAATAACTTCACTGACCTTGGTCAAATTAGTGGGCTTTCTTGCTGCTGCTCGGAGTCCCCCCAGGAGAAACCGGTGATAGGTGTCGAGGGCTCCCCTACCTTGATCCGTCGCAGGGTCCCAGTCAGGTCTCTGGGTCGGGAGCAGGCGTCGGAGTCTGCCGGCGGTGTCAGGGTCATGGGAGTCGACCCCCGGTCCGAGGGCTACTTCGCGGGCCTCCTGGAGGATGCGGTCACGCTCCTCTGAGGTGAACAGAGTCTGCAGCAACTGCTGACAGTCATCCCAAGTGGGGAGATGAGTCCGAAAGACGGACTCCAAAAGGGAAATAAGTGTCTGTGGTTTCTCAGAGAAAGCAGGATTTTGATGTTTCCAATTATAGAGATCAGTAGTGGTGAATGGGACATAAACCAAGCCGCCACCCGGCTGCATCTGTCGGAAGGGGAGGAGAGTAGAAGGGCTGGTGGAGTCAGCCGGGAGAGGGTCAGAGGAGGGCGAGTAAGAGGAACCACTCCAGGTATGGGGAGGGGAAAGGGGAGAGGTGGAAGAGTCAGGAAGTGAGTCCGCAGGCAGAGGAGGTGGGAGTAAGTCCACAGGCAGAGGAGGTGGGAGTAAGTCCGCAGGCGGTGGAGGTGGGAGTAAGTCCACAGGCGGAGGAGGTAGGGCAGGGAATAGGGCAGGGTAAGATGGCAGCGGGTCCTCGGGAGGCCCCTGTAGAACTGTAGAGGGAGTCTTGAGAGTAGATGAGGTTAATCAGGGACTGGTCGTTCGAACAAGGAAAACAGAGCGTCGTTGGAGAGAACAAGAAGTTAACCATTTAGGGGGATGTTCTAATAATTCCTTCCATACATCAATATATGGAAATTGGTCGGGATGTCCGGGCTGGCCCAGAACAATATCCCATACAGCTCGGGTGATGTTAGAGTTAAAGGTTCCCGAGGATGGCCAATTGACATTGAAAGAAGGCCAGTCAATTTCATAGAGAGTTCGGAGGCGAGCCCGTGTAAAATGGACCCCATAATCGGCCTCCTTTTCCTTACTGTAGACATCTCGGAAATGTCCCAGAACACATTGAAGGGGGGTANGGATAAGAAGTACTGTATATGCAGGTTCCCTGACCCTGGAGATTTCCAAGGGTGAGTCTAGGATGAGTCCAGGAACAGTTGCCCTGAGGTACTAGAAGTAAGGCAGAGGAGTTGGAAGTACGGATACCAATATAATAGGGAGGTTTAGGATCAAGGCATAGCCAGCAGTCTGCGGCGTTGGCCGGGTTTGAAATGTTGAGGAGCGCGTGAACTGCAGCTAACATCTGAAGGAGGGGAGGCTGTGGTGGGGAAGTAGGAACAGAAAGTGATAGAATCGGAAAGGAGGTGAGGCCGGGGGATGGAGGAATGGGAGAGGTAGGTAAGGATATTGTAGGCTTGGGGGGAAATGCTGGAACCGGGAGGACAAAATCTTGGTTAGGACCAATAGGGGTTAATGATCTGAAAATGAAGCTCTTTTGGATGGTAATTTGAGTGCCTAAGTCAGGACCTGGCAGGTATAAGCAAAGGCCCCATGTTGCTCCTTTGAGCCAGAATGGGGCGCCTGGACTAGTAATGGAAATTCTAAGGGGATTACAGGTACCCATGAAACGACAGGATGAGTTGTGAGATAATGAAATGGAAATATGGGGATCTTGTTGTTTCCAGGGAGACGTGGTCTCACAGCCCCAGGCAGCGCAGTTATATTCGCCTGGGGATATACAATGGGGAGGTGATGAAGCAGGACAGGCATAGAATTTAGTCCCTTTGAGGCTTCGTTCATGGGTGAGACCCCTGCAGGAGTATGACTGTGGGTGAGGAGTAGTTACAAATGGGATGTTGATTTTGCATAAATCAACCTTTAAAGATATAGAAGTGTCAAAAGGAGAGGGAATATAAGAAGAATATATAGTTCCTGTTCCAGTGGCTCTAAGTTCCCATTTTACAGGTACTGGAGCATGAGGGTGGGGCCCGTGGGCCCTAATTGGTATTGCGAGGAACAAGAAAACAGTTAAGAGGGAGACGAAGAGTCTCTGACCCTCCCCAGTCTTATCTTGGTATCTCCGGGCCCACTGAGGATCTGCCATCTGCCCTCAGCGTCTGGTGGAGCTGGTTTAACCTGGGTGTAGTAGATCCAGGCAGGAATCCCGGCGACCTTGAGTGCTGATGGTGTGATTAAGGTGACAACATACGGTCCTTTCCAGGCTGGCTTGAGTGTTCTGGCGGGAAACCGTTGGACCAGGACAGCGTCTCCAGGCTGGAAAGGGTGGGGCTGGATAGGTCCGTTGTCAGGGCGAGTCACCTTGATGAGCAGCTGGAGTTCAGTCTGGAGTGTCTGTAAAGCTTGGAGAGACTGAATTAGGTAGTTGTTAGATATTTCAGACAATGTATCATCCCCAATTCGTGGAAGAAGAGGGGGAGGTCTACCATACAGAATCTCATAGGGGGTGAAACCAGCCCGGTAGGGAGTGCAGTGTACACGGAGTAAGGTTAAGGGGAGCAGGTCCGGCCATCCAACACCAGTTTCAAGTACAAATTTAGTTAAAGTTTCTTTTAAGGTTCTATTTATCCTTTCTACTTGCCCTGAACTTTGTGGCCGATAGGCACAGTGGAGTTTCCAAGAAATATGAAGAGCCTTGGCCAGAATTTGAGAAACAGTAGCCGTGAAGGCTGGACCATTGTCGGACCCCAGATAACGGGGGAGGCCAAATCTGGGAATGAGCTCCTGGAGTAGTTTCTTGGCTACTGTGGCCGCCGTTTCCATTCTGGTGGGGTAAGCTTCTACCCATCCTGAAAAAGAGTCAATAAAAACCAGGAGATATTTATAATTATACGTACTGGAGCAGACTTCAGTGAAATCAAGTTCCCAATGTTCGCCTGGGTAGGCACCAGCAAATCTCATGCCCATTTGTCGAGGGTGAGAACTTATGTTGACCTTCGTACAGGTTGTACATCTGGATACAATGTCCTGGACAGTGGTGGTGAGGTTAAGGACCTTGAATTTGTTGCAAATGAGTTCATTAAGTTTTCGGGCCCCTAAGTGAGTCAGGTGGTGAAGCTGAGTTATGAGCTGTCTCCCTAATGCTTGGGGGAGACAGGGCCTCCCATCGGAAGTTTGGAGCCATCCGCTTCGCTGGGGCTGAGCTCCCTGTGTCAAGAAAGCCTGGTGTTCCTCAGTGGAATAGGTGGGGCTCTTTGGGAGAGTCTGGAGAAGTTTCAGGTTAAGAATATTTAATGGCCCCACAGGTCTTATGGCTATTTCCCGGGCAGCTTGATCTGCTGCCCTGTTTCCGACAGCCTCTGGGCTGGAGTCCTTTTGGTGCCCCCTGCAGTGGATGACTGCGACTGCTTTGGGTTCCCAAACAGCTTCCAGCAGGGCTAAAATTTCCTCCTTGTTTTTGATGGTCCACCCCTCCGAAGTTAGGAGCCCTCTGTTCTTGTAAATCTCCCCATGGACATGAACCGTTGCAAAGGCATATCTACTGTCCGTGTAGATATTAACAGCCTTGTCTCTGCCTAGCCAGAGGGCTTGTGTGAGAGCAATGAGCTCTGCCTTTTGCG
>NW_017732982.1:31340-32551 GCF_001890085.2 Hipposideros armiger | reverse complement strand
AAAGTAAGTTACAGAAGCTAAAAAGAACGTGTAGTTATTCCAGTTAAAACCGCATCCCGCTATCACAACAGTGCTGTTTATGTTCAGATGTCTTAACAGTATATAGTGAGTGGGTTGAGCTGAGCACACACCCAGTCCCCTAAACTTGAAAACTTCTTTGAAGTATAAAGATAGAGGCCATGGGAGTCAACTCTCCTTTTGATATGTTAAAATAAAAGCCAGGGGAGAGTTTATTGCTGTGAGGCCTTTTGGTGTGTTAAGCTAGAAGCAAGGAGCCAGTTTGCTGCTGTGAGGTCTTTTGGTATGTTAAGATAGAAGCAAGGGGAGGAAGAGGGAACTGAGGAATGTCTTTTCTTTAACCTTTTAATCCCTGGCAGAAGCAAAGCAGGTATACAGAAGCAAAAAGAGCTGTTAGTTTTTTAGAGTCTAGCTGGAGTAGCTGAAGTATAATTTTTTTAATGTCAGTCTGTCTGGCCTGGGGTCCGGGCTGAGATCCTTACATTCCCCACTGGTCTTATGGAAGTGAATCAAATCATAGATTCATTGACAGGGTTGTTGAGGGGAGTGTAGCGGTGACGAAGGACCATGAGCTTAAGGGAACCGACCTGTCGTCGGACGTATCTGGCTAGGGAGTTGATAAGACATGGGCCGACGAGAAACCCTAAAAATAAGAGGATGAGCGGTCCAGCAAGGGCAGAGAGTAAAGTTGTGAGCCAAGGGGACCAGTTAAAAAGAGACTGGTACCAATTTTGGTTATTGGACTGGGTAAAATATTTATCTTTAAGATTGTCTCGAACAAGGGCAAGGGTGTTATGGATAATTCCAGATTGGTTGGCATAGAAACAACAAGTTTCCCCTAGGGCCACACAGAGACCCCCCTGTTTTAAGAAGAGTAGGTCCAGACCACGACGGTTTTGGAGGATGACCTCAGCGAGGGAGTCAACCTGGTCAGTTAAGTGGGAGATAGAATTTTCCAAGTACCCGAGGTCCTGAGCAACCTGATGACTTAAGGATTTAAAGTTCTGGTCCTGGAGGACAAGGGAAGAAGTGCCAATGGCTGTGGAACCTGCTATGCCGACAGTAATGAGGAGGGGAATGAGAATAGGAGCGGCCCGGCGGTAGCGAGTTTGGAGGAGGCTGAGATGCTCACGGCCGCCCTCACCAGAGTAGAATGAGACCTGAGGCAGGATATGAACCAGATAACAGAAGAG
>NW_017732982.1:19492-26674 GCF_001890085.2 Hipposideros armiger | reverse complement strand
CCTGTCCCCTAAACTTGAAAACTTCTTTGAAGTATAAAGATAGAGGCCATGGGAGTCAACTCTCCTTTTGATATGTTAAAATAAAAGCGAGGGGAGAGTTTATTGCTGTGAGGGCTTTTGGTGTGTTAAGATAGAAGCAAGGGGAGGAAGAGGGAACTGAGGAATGTCTTTTCTTTAACCTTTTAATCCCCGGCAGAAGCAAAGCAGGTATACAGAAGCAAAAAGAGCTGTTAGTTTTTTAGAGTCTAGCTGGAGTAGCTGAAGTATAATTTTTTTAACGTGAGTCTGTCTGGCCTGGGGTCCGGGCCGAGATCCTTACAGTAACTTTGGAATCTGGAGTGAAGTTTTCTTATAGTTGCTAAATATGTAAAGCAAAAGCAAGACATCATGATATGTCACCCCTAAATACTTGGCAAGAGGCATTTTAAAAATTGATTCTTGTAGATCCAGTCTCCAAGAAAAAATATAATTATAATCCTTGACTCAGAAAGAACATATAAAAGGAATTGGATTTTTGGTCCAAAGTTTATAAGTTAAAAAAAAAAAACTACCAAGTTTTGATGTGGAGTGTGAATTTCATGAATTAGGTAACTCCAAGTAAATTTAGACTGTCATTTATTTACCTGTGTTCAAGAACAACCAACATTGTGTTCAAAGTATAAAAATGGCCACATAATACCTTACAGCCACTTTCCAAAAATATAGTCAAATGTATACCTCTTTTAGTTGTCTACTGCTGCATAACATATCAATTCAGTATTTTGTGGATAAAAACAACAATGATTTATTATTTCTCACCATTCTATGGGCTGCCTCAGTGATTCTCCAGTACTCATCTAGGCCGATTCGTGTGGCTCCACCCAGCTGCCTTTGACCTGGGTGGTCCCGACAGCCTCACTCATGTGTCTGGCTGGGTATTGGTGCTGGCTGTTGGCTGGGTCACCTTGGTCTTTCATGACATGGCCTCTCATCCTCCAGCAAGCTAGACCAAACTTCCACCCACAATGGAGGTCTCAGGGCTCCAAGAGAGTAGCATTGATACAGGCCAAACGAAAGGGCTTTTCACTATACAAACTTTAAGTTTTCTTCTCTCTAGTGTTTTAAACTCCATAGCCCCTGGTTACAATCATTTTTCAAATCAACTTCTTACTCACAGACAACATATTGTTTTTAACCTGAATCATAGAAGTCTCCTACCCACTTCTTCAAATAACTACTTAAAAGCCTGTGAATTCCCAAAATCCCCCAAGCCATTCCAGACCTAACTCTTGGATAATTCCATCCCAGAGGCTAAATAGGTTTTAAGATTTCCCCAGGCCAGCATACTTGCTGATTGTATTCAATGAAGCCTAATGTTCTTTCCAACCGATTCTGGGCCCAGCTCCTGGACAATTGACATCATCTGAGTGACAGGTTGAATGGCCATAGGCTCCTTAAGAATTAACGGATTTATTAATTAAAATTTACTTTTCCTCATTCAGGGGCCTTGGGGATACAGATGACACCCCAGCAAGATTGCCAGTCTCAACCAAAGAAGTCAACATGATCTTCCAGGTCAGCGGTTCTCAACCTTCTTAATGCCGCGAACCCTTAATACAGTTCCTCATGTTGTAGTGACCCCCAACCATAAAATTATTTTCGTTGCTACTCTATAACTGTAATTTTGCTACTTTTATGAATCGTAATGTAAATATCTTTTTGTTTTCCGATGGTCTTAGGCGACCCCTGTGAAAGGGTCATTCGACCCCCAAAGGGGTCACAACCTACAGGTTGAGAACCGCTGTTCCAGGTGGATCTTGAGACCCCTTCCTTTCACCTGACATCAGCTAGGGTGAGAGTTTCATGAATTTCCCATAGGCAGGGACAGCTCTATGTCCCTGTCCAACAGAAAGTAGATACAAAAGAAAAGACCTCCTGTCCCTCAACTTCTCAAAGAAATTTTATGGGGATCACATCTCTCAAGGGGAAAACAGGGAAGGTTAGAGGCAGGCATTGGGTCTCTGCATTCCTGCATGTCCAACACAACCCACAGAATATGACCACCCAAAAACCTCCCCTCTCCACCCAAAACTTCACTTTTTCATTGTAATTATCTACCCCTATGAGCAAACAAATGGGTACAAAATACCCAACTGGATTAAACCAGTCACCCCTGTGCAGTAAAGGCCACAATGACCTTCATTTCACCTGGGCCTCATTACACCACCAGTATAACATCATACATATGCCTGGAGGTTCATTAATATCATTATAACAGACTGAATTCTGGGAAGGAATATGCAAGTCTAAAGAGATGAGGTAATAGCCTGTTGTCAATCACAGGTGTCAATCAAGTGATCCCACGCCCAGAAAGGAGCAGCCCATTCTAGAGAAAAAAGGATAAAAACTCCGAGTCCCAGCCAGTCAGTGCCTTTTGAGCTCCTTCTTTTGCTCAACCCGCTTCAAACTCTTTGGAGTGTGCTTGCTCTTCTAATAATGGGCCCTTGAGCCACTGCTTTCTGCTCGGGCCCACTTCTATTTCTTTGAAGTGTACTTTTTCTCCTAATTGCTCGTTCACCACTTTACTTCTGTGCCTTGTCCAATTCTTTGCTCAAGATGCCGAGAACTTGGACATCGCGCCAAGAAGAGCCTACTCTCCGGTAACAGCATGGGAGCTTTCAGGGCTCTTGGGGTTCCAGAACTTGCCCAGTGATACTTCCACCACAATTTACAGGCAAGCTCCGATTGAGGAGATGGAGAAATAGGCCCCCTCAGTCCTTGATGAGAAGAACTACAGGGAAGGACAAAGGGATGTAGGATTCATTGAGATTCACTGGGAACCACAGTTTATAACCATCTATCACCATGTCAGATAGAATACAAACCAGCCTCAAATTGTACAACACATGGAATTCCACTAAAAGTTTTCAGGAAGGCAAAGATTGCCAAGAGATGCCCTGCTGCCCCAGGAGACAGGCTGCTACACCTGGGAGGTGAGCCTGGCCCATTGTCAAAGCTGTGCATTTGCCACATGTCTCATGGGCCTATTAACGTGTTTCCTCAAACTCCTGAAAAAATGACCAGCAGGAGTGTCTCCTTGTGGCCTTTGCCTGAGGCAATGTCCCCTTCAGAAATGCAATTGCAAACCATCATTCATCCAGGAGATACAACTCAGCCAGTGTGCATCAGCTGCTCACTTAGCAAACACATTTATGAAAAAGCATGTTTTCCTGGCCTTGCTTTGGGCTGAAGGTGTGCCAGGTGAGAAGCAGTGTCCATTCCTCCCAACCATCTTGTAGGCTCAGGGACATCACTCCGCTTCCTAAACAAACATACTATATTCAACAACATCCTGACAAGTCATGAAGAATGGGTGTCTCATTCATCCATGGTGACCTAGCCAGATTTCCAAGCCTACCAACCACAGGCCCCAAGCTGGATGAGACCGTTCCTACATGGCCCTCCACACATCCAATCCCATGCATTCCCATCTCCTCCTGGCGATCCCTGCCACCAGGGACAGTGAAGGATGTGGTTTGCAAGCAACAGAATCTGAAATTGGCTAACTTTGGCAAAAAGAAAAATTTTGTGGACAGCTACCAAAGCTCCAGAATGGATATAAAGTTTGAGAACCACTGTCTTGTGTGCTCCCTTAGAATCACCTGATGCAGCCAAGAGGTTCTGGGAAGATTTCCTGGCTTAATGATACCTATATTGACACCTGAGGATGAACAAGGATGGTCAGCTGCAAGGAAGTCAGGAATATCCAGCAGAACCCACCCCCCACTTCAGCCTCCTTGGTTCTCACTAGCTCTCTTGCAGTAGACTTTGGTAGCCATAGGGAACCAGACATGCAGACCTGAAAGTGACCTTGGGCAGCTGTTTAGTGGAAAGAGCACTCCTTTGGGAGTAAGTAGATGGGAATTTTTATCCAGGACCCCAGGAATAATGCCAAATAATTCTGGGCCTCAGTTTCTTCAAGATAAGGAAGCAGCTGTTCTTTTTTTTTTTTTTACTTTATTGGGGTGACAATGGTTAATAAAATTATATAAGTTTCAAGTGTACAATTCTATGATACATCACCTGTATATTGCATTGTGTGTCCACCACCCAAAGTCAAATCTCCTTTGGTCACCATATATTTGACCCTCTTTACCCTTTTCTAATTCCCATGCACCCCCTTTTCCTGTGGTAAGCACCATACTGTTGTCTGTGTCTATAAGTTTTTGTTCATTTGCTTTGCTTGTTTATGGCTTTCAGTTTTATGTTCCATATGAGTATAATCATATGGTTCTCAACTTTTTCCATCTGACTTATTTTGCTTAGCATGATAATCTCAACCTCCATCCATGTTGTCACAAATGGCAGTTTTTCATCTTTTCTTATGGCCAAGTAGTATTCCACTGTATAGATGTACCACATCTTCTTTAGTATATGTGTTGCTGAAGTGAGCACCCCATCTTCTTTATCCAATCATTATCAAAGGACATGAGTGTAGGGCTGTGAGCTGTGCACCTGCGTGATTTGGCCGGAGCTTTCCTGGCGAGTTTGTGCAGGCTGGCTGTCAGTGCAAGAGTGCATGCTGCTCTGATTTGGTGGGGGCCACTGACCACATCCTGTGGTGCCTTGGGGGCCTGCCCTGCCCACCTAGAGCTGTGTTGCCAGAGGCCCCCTGAGCCGCTGGTGCCTGGCACCTACCTCCGCAGGCCACAGAGAGTTTTTTGCAGCAGCAGACAGCACGCAACAACCTGTGAGGAATTTTGGTGGTAAGCATGGCTCCAGAGTACACAGCAACTAATTGTGGGAAGCTTACGTCAAGTCTAGAGGGAGGTCTGCGCATGACGCACTAAGCCTTTCCACCCAACAGCTGGTGCTGAGTCACCCAGAGTCTCTTTATTGCTGAGAAAGTGGTCTACAGATTAAAGCAGATGGAGAAACCCTGCCCCATTTTTTCCTTTCCCCCCCCTCTTTTTCTCTTTCTTTTTAGTTTTCTTTCTACATC
This sequence comes from Hipposideros armiger, assembly GCF_001890085.2. Lineage (NCBI taxonomy): Eukaryota > Metazoa > Chordata > Mammalia > Chiroptera > Hipposideridae > Hipposideros > Hipposideros armiger. Next base: position 21,693 of record NW_017732982.1, on the reverse strand, counting down.
ATATAATACATTGAAGCATTCAGAGTGACAGCCAGAATGAAGGAACAAAGAAATATTTCCCAAGTAAAAGATCAGAAGAAACCTCAAGAAATGGAACTAAATACACTCGAAAGAATCACCAGTAGATTAGATGAAGCAGAGGATCGGATCAGTGATTTAGAAGATAAAATAGCAGAAATAACCCAGTTGGAACAACAAAAAGAATAAAGAACAAAAACCAATGAAAATAGTTTAAGGGACATGTGGGACAACATCAAGCGCAACAACATTCTCATCATAGGAAAACCAGAAGGAGAAGAGAAGAAGCAAGGGATCGAGAATATTTTTGAAGAAATAATGACTGAGAACTTCCCTACCCTGCTGAAGGAAATCGACATACAAGCCCAGGAAGTGCAGAGTTCCAAACAAGCTAAACCCAAACAGCTCCACACCAAGACACATTATAGTAAAAATGGCAAAGGTTAAAGACAAAGACAGGATCCTAAAAGCAAGAGAAAGTAGTAGGTTACATACAAAGAACGCCTATAAGACTAACAGCTGACTTTTCTACACAAACTCTGCAGGCCAGAAAGGAGGGGCAGGAAATATTCAAAGACACTCAAAATAAAGGCCTACAACCAAGATTGCTCTACCCAGCACGGCTATCACTTAAAATTGAAGGAGAGATAAAGAGCTTCTGAGAAAAGAATAAACTTAAGGAATTCATTACCACCAAGCCTACATTGCAGGAGATGCTAGAAGGACTTTTTTAAACAGAAGAAAAGGGAAAACAAGCTAACCCAGGAAGATCAGAAATACAAATAACAAAATGGCAAGAAATATGCACCTATCAATAATCACTTTTAATGTGAATGGATTAAATGCTCCAATCAAAAGACACAGAGTGGCTGAGTGGATAAGAAAACAGGACCCATGCATATGCTGTTTACAAGAGACTCATCTCAGATCAAAGAACAACACAGACTGAAAGTAAAGGAATGGAATAAGATATCTCATGCTACTGGACTGAAAAAAAAACAATACTTATTTCAGACAAAATAGACTTTAAAATGAAGACCACAATAAAAGACAAAGAAGGACACTATATAATAATAAAAGGATCAATTCAACAACAGAACATAACCCTAGTAAACATCTATGCACCCAACATAGGAGCTCCTACATATATAAAACAGATTTTGACAGACATAAAGAGAGAGATCAACAGCACCACTATCGTAGTAGGGGACTTCAACACCCCGTTGTAACCAATGGACAGATCCCCCCAGACAGAAAATCAACATGGAAACAGTGGCCTTAAGTGACACTTTAGATCAGCTGGATTTAATTGATATTTTTAGAGCATTTCACCCCAAAGCAACAGAATATACATTCTTTTCAAGTGCACATGGAACACTTTCCAAGATAGACCACATGTTAGGACACAAAACCAGTCTCAATAAATTTAAGAAGATTGAAATCATATCAAGCGTCTTCTCTGACCACAATGTTATGAAACTAGAAATCAATTATAAGAAGAAACACAGAAAGCACACAAATACATGGAGGCTGAATAACATGCTACTAAATAGCGAGTGGGTCAAAACTGAGATCAAGGAAGAAATCAAAAGCTATCTCAATAAAAATGACAATGAAAATACAACAACTCAAAATCTATAGGTTGCAGCGAAAGTAGTCCTAAGAGGAAAACTCATAACAATGCAGGCCTATCTAAAGAAACAGGAACAATCTCATATCAACTGACTATCTTTACACCTAAGGGAACTGGAGAAAGAACAGCAAAACAAGCCCAAAGGGAGTACAAGGAAGCAAATAATAAAGACCAGAGCAGAAATAAATGAAATAGCGACCAAAAGAAAACAATACAAAAGATCAATGAAACCAAGAGCTGGTTTTTTGAAAAGATAAACAAAATCGACAAACCCTTAGCCAGACTCATCAAGAAAAAGAGAGAGACAACCCAAATTAATAAAATCAGAAATGAAGAGGAGAAGTGACAACTGATGCCACAGAAATACAAGAAATTGTAAGAAAATACTATGAGCAACTATATGCCAACAAAATTGACAATCTGGAAGAAATGGATAAATTTCTAGAAGCTTGCAATCTACCAAGTCTGAACCAAGAAGAAACAGAAACACTGAACAGACTGATTACTACCAAAGAAATTGAGTCAGTAATCAACAAGCTTCCAACAAACA
>NW_017732982.1:2252-17051 GCF_001890085.2 Hipposideros armiger | reverse complement strand
GGAGGGGGTGGGGATGAGGGAGAAGGGGAAGGGGATAGACAGCATAAATACATAACAACAATATTGCCACAGGGACATGAAAGACAGTTCAAGGAATATAATTAATAATGTGGTAAAGATTTTGTAGGGTGTTAGATGGTCACATGTCTTGCTAGGGAGACCACATCATGGATGGGTTAGAGGCTTGATCACTGCACTGTACACCTGAAGCTGATATTGTGTAATATTTTATGTCAACTATAAGTGAATATATATATATAGTCATGGGACGTGTAGTGTAGTGTGGGAGTAGATTCAAGGGAATTGTGATAGATATGTTTGATATTGGGGGGAAAGGGGGATGGTGGATTGGGGGGGTTGTCACCTTGAGGAGTAAAAAGTATAACTATTGCACTGTGTTGTACAGCTGAAACTAATTCTAAAAAATGTGTATTTCACAATAAAAAATAATTTAAAAAGAAAAGAAAAAAAGAAACAAAAGTTCAGCTAGAGAAATGGAAAAATAATAATAAAAGCAGCTATTCTTGTTGACTTTGAAGGCACATCCTATCTTATATTCTATTTAGCAGCAGAAGATCCAGGTTGTCTTCTGATTTCAGATTTATAAAATCATGGCCATGTTTGCAGAGCAATCATTATGGTAGCAACTGTTTCCTGAGCATCTATGCGGCCTGGTTCATGCCCTAGTAAACTTAACACTGAGATTCCTAAGCCCTACAGCAATCTTGAGCCAGAAGTCCCCCAACTCCCCTTTAGCCTGTCACCCAAATGTCTCTGATCTTCAAAACTTTTCTGGTACAAATATACCAATGTGCCAGTAAAATGGCTTTAATAACCCTCACACACACACACACACACACACACACACAGTGGACCCACACATTACCTACTTAGGCCCACAAGGCTGCCTATTAGCAGCAGTCAGCACTCAGTATCCATTCAGCAGGTCCCCTGTCCCCTCTGTAGCTATTCCCTGTCACCTTATACTGTTCACAAACCACGTGCTGCTCAGAAACAGTCTGGCACAGGCATACCACAACCCACTCCTGGGCTCCCATGCCACCTGGATGCCAGAGCAGAGCTAGGCCCTTGTAAGGTGAACTCTCTAATTCCATCATTCTTATGGTGACTTGGTCCCCAAAGCCTCTCAGCCTTCACCCACATTCTACGTGGGTTTCTATTCTAGAGGAGCATTCCCCAGCTTTTGGCCTTGCTCAAACTAGATCCACATGGTTGAGTTTAGATGTCACACCCTCTTCTGTAAGGGCCACCATGCCAATCAAATCCCTCTTTCCTCCCCTGGTTGAACCTAAACCCCAAGCAGAACTCATTACATAATCAGCTGGACCCAGGGTAAGCTGAAAGTTTAGGGATCCTTGTTCAAACTTATTAAGAATTCTAAGATTGTAACCATAAAGCTTTGACCTAAGTGCAGCACCCTTCAGAGCATGGGGCTCTGTAAGATGGCTCAGGAGACACACCAGAAGCTGATGCTGGACCAAAGCACCTGAATGGTCATCAATTGGTGATGAAAGTTTCCTCATGGGCCGTATTGAGTGCTAAAGCCCTATGAAACACAGATGGGGAAACCAAGGTGCTATGTTTGTGCAATTTGCCCAAAGCTTTCTTCTGCTCATTCCCCTCAAAAATGCTCAGTAAATGAATTTAACAATGGAAGGGTCATTGAAAGAAATGTCCAAACCTGTAGAGAACTTTAATGAGTTTATTTGAGCCAAATGACAATTGCCAGGAAACAAAATCTTAATGAACTGAGAAAAATGCTCTGGAGAATGGCAGTTTTGCAGCTTATTTTATACATTTGAATCAAAGGGGGAGACATAAGGAGGGTTACATGAAATCCACTGGTGGTAGATTCAGGGGGTGGGAGAAAGCAAAGCAGAGAAATCTCTGCGATTGGATAAAAAGTAAAATGATGAGACACACTTCTTTTACATTGATGGGCACAGGATAGTTAACAATTAACATTTTACAGCACATAGAGATGATATTCAGGGAACAAGATAACAATGAAGGATTTTATAGTTTTCTGCTCTGGTGCAGTGGGCTGTGTGTGCCCTGAGGGGTCTGAAAAAGGGTTTATGCTGACATTCCAAGGGTATGTTTTCTTAGATGCAAAAAGACAATAGACAGGCTTACTTAAGGTAAAGATTGACCTTTGTCAAGAAAGCTACAGACCAAGGATGTGATTACTCACCCTGACCTGCTTTTAGTTAGGAATTTTTATGTTCAGACAGGCCAACCTATGTGGTTAATTTCAGTCTCTGAGTTTGTAGGGCCCACTATGCTGGCCTCCCCTGAGCTTGTCAGGTTTAGCATGTGGCCCCTTTTTCCTCAAAGGAAGGAAGGAAGAAAGAAAAGAAAGAAAGAAAGAAAGAAAGAAAGAAAGAAAGAAAGAAAGAAAGAAAGAAAGAAAGAAAGAAAGAAAGAANAGAAAGAAAGAAAGAAAGAAAGAAAGAAAGAAAGAAAGAAAGAAAGAAAGAAAGAAAGAAAGAAAGAAAGAAAGAAAGAAAGAAAGAAAGAAAGAAATCAGGGTTGGTGCTTGGGTTTTCTGGCTTCTTCATTTTTTTCACTCTTCCCAGCTTCCATGCTCCTGCTGTGGGCATTGTATGACCTGAGGAAAAGGCCTTGTGTTTATTATATAACTATTTTAACTAGATCATGTTGACCCTCCTTTCCTACTTGTTAGGAACTCAGATCCCACCCTCTCATTGAACTTCTCAAAATATCTTGTAAATATTCTCCCGGTTCCCAGACCTCTCTGTGCTCACTTGAGATTGGTCAGGCCCAAGCAAGTCCGGGAATAGAACCAGGTTCTCAGGAGTGAGGCCCCTGATTGGAAAGGAGAACTTACACACCTTTGAAAGGTACCCTAAAGCAAACTGCACATCTGTCCTTCTGCATCCACAAGAGAGATTTTTTTGGAAGGGCCCTTATTATTTTTCTACAATGTTTCTGCTTGTGTTCTAAGCCCAGCATGAAAACACACTCACATCGGCCCAAGCCCTCTTGAGACTCTACAAGAACAAATCACACTAGTGCCGAAACCAGAGGAAGCACTTATGATGAATTATTGTGCAAACTGCTTGTATTTGAATTAATGCCACCTCAATCCCTTTTTCTGTCTGCCCTAAATAACAATTAATAAACAACAATTAAGTTAACAACAGGGAGAGTATAAAACAAGAATAATTTTTCCTGTGCTTTTGGTGTATCCAGATCTCGCAGGCACCACGCCTGCCTGACTATGCTTATTCACTCTGTCCCCCGCCCTTACCAGCTGCACACTTAATCCCCCAAGGTGAAAGACTGATGTAAATGTGCCTACAGACCATGAGCCCACTTGCTCTGTAAGTGGAGCCCACACAGAAAGCTGTGTTCAGGGCGGGCTCAGCACTGGAGGGATGCTGGTTTTCATTAAGTTTAGGCACAGCTATCCACACAGATTTATTTTCATCTGCTAATTTCAGACAATTCTGATGTCTAAAGTGCTATGGAGTGCATTACACTCTAGAAGGAACAAGCAAAGAAGACAGAGAGAATGAGATTATCTGTCATGAAGTCAATAGTTTGCTTCCTAAAAATCAAATTGTGGCCAATCAGGTTACTCACAGGGTGTTCAGTGAGGGTGGCAGCCTGTGCTAAATCAATATGTTAATATGTTCCTAACCTTCCTCCTGTACCTGCCCCAACCAGCCAGGCTTTGTTTTGTAAATCTTGATTTTCTATGATGTAAGTCTTTGCTCATCAGAATCGAAGTGGCTGCAGTTTTCAAACCATCACATGTGTTTTGATTTTTCATCTCATCAGATAAAGTCCAACAAGAGAAGCTGATGTCTAGGATTAACTGGGAAAAATTCATGTTTGGATTTTCCCCATAAAATTAGAGAATGGAGCACCGATTAAATAAGCCAACATGGGGTGATGCTGTGTGTCCCCCACGCACTCCTTCATTCCCCAGCAGCCCAGGGTTTGCCAAAGGTTTCACTGCTGAGCCCACCTCTGTGGAGTTTTCCTTGCCCAAGAATAGCCACATTGCTCTAAGAGCCCCCATGAGTTCCATGTTGTCTCCTTTCCTACCTGTGTGCATTTCATTCACTCATTCATTCATGTATTCATTCATTCATTTGTTCATCATTGGAAGAGTTTCCAATGTATAGTGAGCCTGCAAAAGTCTAGTGACAAAGGTGGGGAATGGGGTGTGCAGAAGAGTGGAAGTGGGAGAGGAAGAAATTAGAATGTAATTAACCAGTGTGCAGGCATACGTTGAATATTCAATAAGTGCTTGTTGGATTATTAATCGATTGATGGAAACAACTGTAAATAACTAAGTATTGACTATGCTAAAAGCTAAACAATTCTACTTTCACTTCCCCTGAACTTGAAGAGTCTCACACAATTCTGTATCAAGTACTAGAAGAATATAGCATGATTTGAATGCTCCTATTTCACAAAATATATTTAAACCAGAATTTTCTGCCTCAGCACTATTGACATTTGGGGGTGGGTAATTCTTGGTTGTGGGATTGTAGTATGTCTAGCAGTATCCCTGAATTCTACACATTAAATGCTAGTGGCACCTCCCCAACAGTTGTGACAATTGAAAATGTCTTAGACACTGATATATGTCCTCTAAGGGGTAACATCACCCCTCTTGAAAACCACTGATGAGAGTGACAACCCAGAAGAACTAAATATTTCTTCAGGGGGAAAAATAATAATAATCTGTCTTCTGCTCTTCTGCTCTGCAAGATCCTTTCTCAGTAAGAATTGGTCCTAAAAGTCACCACCCTCCTACCCCACAATAGCAAGCAGAAAACAAGTTCCCAGACACCACAGTGATCAGCTTCAAGCAAAGCATCCTGTTTTCCAAGGTTTTGTTGCATCAAGTTTCTCGAAAACCATGGCTTTTGTCTCCCACTCCCTAAAAAAGCTAGAACCCACCCTTTGGTTAGGAACAGTTTATTTGTTCATTCATGCATTCAGCAAATATTTACCAAGCACCTGCTGCATGCCAGAACAATTCTCAGTAATGAGGGCATAGCTATAAACAAAGCAGGGACAAGCCCAGCCCTGAAAGAGCTTTCCCTCTCTTGGAGGGAAGGGAGGTAACACAAGACAACAAATACAGAATTTCAGTGGACAATCATAGAGAAACACAAGGCACTGGACAGAGCTGGATGGGGAAGTGCGAGCTGTTTTAGGTAGGAGGGTCAGGGAAGATCTCTCGGGTGAGGTGACATATGAACAGAATGAAGAGAGTGTTGACCCCGAGAAGAATATACCTGGCAGAAAGGACTCCTCATGGTTAATTATACTCAAGTTCATAATCAGAGTCTAGCAGCCATTGTTTTCAGAAGTCCCCCAAGCATGCTGCATTTTATTGAAAAGCCACAGACTGGGCTGCCAAGCCTCCTGCATTGTGTTCCTACTGGCTAAGTCTACCCTTGTAAGAGAGCTCCTAGGATTAAATTTCTACAAATAGGACTGAGACTTTTCCCATCCACCTGAAGCTGCACAGCTACATCCTCATTTAAGAATGGACCGATCAGGGACCAGGGGCAGAAACTCTTCTCTATATAAGCCAGCCTCACCGCTTTCTCAGAGGAGTGCAGTATCTTCCTTAATGGGGCCAGAGCTGTAACACCAGCACTGAACTGCAACAGTGGTGCTGTAACATTGAGGCTACCTTGCCCAGGCTACCTCACCCTTGCTGTCCCACAGTTGTGTTGTTTCACAATTGAGCTGTTTGCACTAAATAAATTCTTACCCTCACCACACCCCAAATTGGGGATTCCTGTTGATGTTGAATTGGGAATGATGACTTTCAGTTTACAAGAGGAAGCTTGCCCTGTCAGTGCCTGAGGAAAGGCATTCCAACTGAGTGAACAGCAAGACAGGCTTTATAAACAGCAAAGATTATTATTGCTGTGGCTGCCCGGGATACTAGCGGATGAGGGAGGGAGGAGGGGATAAGGTAGGTGAGGTACAAGAGGGGGCACATATCATATATCATGCAGGACCTCGTTAGCTTTCATAGATTTTTGCTTTTGGTCAGTATGAGAGGGAAGCCATTTGAGGGTTTTGAGCAGAGGAGGGACTGGCTTGAATTTTAAAGAACCACTCTGGTTGTCATATTGGAAATAGTGACAGGCTTGGGGAATGGGCATAAGCAGGAAGACCAAGTAGGATATGTGTGTATATTGGGATCAGCACAAAATCCCCAAATAAAAGATTTCAAATACATAGACATTTTTCTCTCTAATGTAAACCAAGTCCAGAAATAAACAGAGCAAGGCTGCTATTTTGACTCCAAATCTATTTTTATCTTGCTTCCCTGCCATCCTAAATTTCTGCCTCGTGGTCCCAGGTGGTGCTTTGGCTCCAGCCTGTGCATCTCTATTCCAACCAGCAGGTGTGAGGAAAGGATGAGGAAGGACCCATTCTATTCACTTAAACATATTTCCTGAAAGCTGTATATGACACTTCTATTGGCCAGAACTCCAGGACAGGCTGAGAAATGCAGATTTTCATTCTAAGCCACCATATGCCCTCTCATTCAAATTTTAAAAAAATCAGTTCTACTCCTAAAGAAAAAGTGTTACATGGATATTGTGGAACCACTAGCCATCTTTACCTTGGGAGACTACTGCACCAGTCCAGGCAAGAGATGATAGAGGCTTGACTAGGATAGGGACAAGGAAGTGTGGATTAAGAGGTGATTAAATTCTGGAACTATTTTGAAGGTAGAAATGACATGCCAGTGTAAGTGACAGAGATGAGATAAAGAAGCTTGCAAGGTCATATTAGTTTCCTGTTGCTGCATAACAATTTATCACAAACTAGTAGCTTAATACACACAAATTTATTATCTTAATGTTCTGCATCTTATAAGCCTGACACAGGTCTTTCCAAGCTAAAATCAAGGTGTCAGCAGGGCTGCATTCCTTCTGGAAACTCTAATGGGAATCTGTTCCTTGCCTTCTCCAGGTTCAAGAGGCCACCCGCATTTTTTGGCTCATGGATGCACCACTCCAACCTCTGCTTCTTGTCATTACATCTCCTATTCTGTCTGACTCTGAGCCTCCTGCCTCCCTCCTATAAGGACCTTGTGATGACATCAGGCCCACCTGGATAATCTGGGATAATCTCCACATCTGAAGACCCTAATTTAGCACAGCTTCAAAGTCCCTTTTGCAATATTAGGTAACACATTCACAGGTTCCATCAATTAGGATGTGGGCTTCTTTGGAGGGCATTACTTTGCCTCGACAGAAGTTTTGGCTGAATAACCAGAAAACTGGACTTTCCAGTTAGTGAAATGGAGGAGAAGGTTTGTGGGAGGGGACTAGAGTCAAGCATTTGGCTTTGGCTGCTGATTTGAGATACTGTACTAACTCCAAGAAAAGGCACTGTGCTGGCTGGTGGAGAGTTAAAGCTGAAATTTAGGACTCTGAGCAGGACATGTATATTGGGGTGTAAGCAGTGCTTGGGTGGGATGTGCAACCTCAGGACTGGCTCTGATTATATGGGGAATGGAAAGAAAGGAAGAGGAGTGGAAACTGAGTGCTGTACACTAACACTTGGAAGATGATGATAAACCAGCAAATGAGACTGAGAAGGAGTTTCTGGCGGGAGAGGACCCAGAAAGTGTTTGTTGTTCTCTTATGAGTTTCACTCAAGTTAGTAAGAAGAGGGACCTCCTATCTGGTTCTTGTCCCTAACACCTGCTCAGTAAAAAATTCTATTATTTGAGGTAGATGGACAGGTCAGAGAGGCAGCTGGAAGATCTGGTCCATCTGGGATGATCAGAGACAGTGTTGTGTGGTCCTAGTACACTGGTGTGTTGCAGCCTGCTTCCATATCTAATTGTTTAGCTAGTAGCTCTCTCAAGCAGCTGCCAATATGTTTATCCCAGGTGAATATATTTGCAATGGATGCCTCAGCAATCAAAACCTTAATGTCAGGCACATATGCTGCAGGCAGTGGGATGCTTTGGGACCAGCTTCTGTCTTTCAGAAGTGAGAGGCCCCACCATCCTCTACAAAATGTCTCTGTCTACTGGATGCTTGCAGACCTTTGCTGCAACAATAGTTCTCAACCTCAGCTGGACAGCTTTGAAAAATGTTTGTATTTGGGAACCATCCAAAAATTCTGAATTTAATTCATTGAGATGAGGCCTGAATGTGGCAAGTTTCAAAAGCTTTCTAGGAGACTTCTGGTAAGATGGTGGAATAGACAGGCGCTGTACTAACTGCCTCCCAGAATCACATCAAAATTACAAATAATTTATACAACATTCAACCTCAGAAGTCCCCTGAACACTAGGTGAACAGAATCTCTAAATGAAGGATTTAAAAGAGAGGCCACATCAAGACTAGCCCAAGCCCACGGAGAGAGGGTGAACTCCATTAGGGACACCTCAGTAGTGGAGAGGCTTCTCCTGTTGGGGGAGGGACCCTCCGGCCTCACACTGAGCTCACCAGCCCAGAGTTACTTTGCCAGGAAAAGGAGCTCCACAATAGCTGGCAGTAGAAATTAGTGAGGACTCTCTTTGCTCAACTCGGAGAGGCAGAGGGTGGCTAGAGAACCAGTCACCCTCCTGTGGAGCTAGCTCATGGACATGCTCACTAATGAGTACTCACCTGGTCCCTGGCAGAGGGAGTACCTACGTGAGCAGGGACCCAGGAACCTGCAGGGAAGGACTGAACTGAAAACCTCTGGCATAGGAGCTGGAGGTATTGGGACTATTGTTCCCCCTGTGTGGAGCTTGCACACAAGTAGTGTAAAGGAGGGTGCCATTTTTTCAGGGTTGGGCCCTCCCACAGAGGGTCAGGTCCAGGACTGCATTGATCTGATGGAATTGGTGCAGGTAAGCACGTGTGCATGCAAATGCTGCCTTGGGTCCCCTCTCTCTGCACTGCTTGTGCAGCATAGCCAGGGTAATGTCTGGTGGGTGCACTCTGGCTATGACATGCTGCTCATTGAGATGTGGGTGTGCTGAGAGACCTTGAGTCCCCGCTCTCTGCACTGAGTGTGCAGAGTTGCTAGGGTGGAACCTGGCTGTCAGGCTGCTCTGCCTGATCTGCGAGCAGCTAACTGGGACAGGCCGAGATTGGGAGTTTTCCTGGGAGTGTTCGGTCAAGAGCTGTGTGGCTGCATGATCTGGCTGGGGAATTTGTGGCTAGTTTCTGTGGGATGGTTGCCAGTGCAAGAATGCATGATGCTCTGACTTGGCGGGGGCCACTGACCACACCCTGTAGTGCCTTGGGGGCCTGCCCCCACCCACCCTAAAGCTGCATTTATGGGGGCACCTTGAGCCCCTGGTGACTGACCCCCACCTCCACAGGCCACAGAGGGTTTATGCAGCAGCAGACAGCCCACAGCAACCGTGAGAATTTTTGGTGATGAGCACAGTCCCAGAGCCTAAGGCAGCCAATTGCGGGCAGCTCACTGCAAGCCTGAGAGGGAGGACAACACACGATGCATTGGACCCTTTTCTCTAAAACAGCTGGTGCTGAGTTGCCCAGGGGCTCTCTATTGCTGAGCAAGTAGCCTGCAGATTAAAGCTGGTGGAGAGCCTTTTCTTTTCTCTCTTTTTTCTTTGTTTTCATTTTTCCCACTTTATTCTTTTTCTTAGTATTCTTTTTTTTTCTTCTCTTTCATTTTTTGTTTCTTTTTCTTCTTTCATCTGTTTTCTTTTTGTCATTGTTTCTCAGGCTTTTATCTGGTTATTGCTTTGGTCACTGTTTTTCTGTCTTGTTCTCCTGTTTTAGTGTTTGTGTTTTTGTCTCTTTTATATATTTTTGTTTCTCCTGTCTGATCATTGTTTATCATGTTTTTGTGAGGGTGTATTTCTTTTTGGGTGTTGTTGGGTTGCATTGCTTTGTTTTTGTTTTATGAAGTGGAGGTAGACCTTGTCCAGGAGTGGAGACTACACTGAATTTGTAGCAACCACTGACCACAGGCTTTACGTAGACCTGTTACACCATTTTTCCCACCTACAGCTGCATTGCCAGGGGCAATTGGGGTATCCTGGTAACTGGTCCCAGGACAAACTGTGAAAAAGGTTTTTTTGCAACAGAGGGTGGTCCACAGAGCCCTGAGGTCATCTTGGTGGTGTTCAGTGACCACAAACCTGCACCACAGCCACTCAGGAGCAGCTTTTGTGAATCTGTTAGCATGATGTGGAGGCTGGCTGTAGTGCCCTTGGGATTCTATACAAGGGGGTCACAGGCCAGGTATTGGCATAACACCTGAATCTGCATTCACATCTTAAAAACCACCAATCACGGGCCGGCCGAGTGGCGCGATGGTTAAGAACTGGCTTGGGACACCAGAGGGCCCCGGTTCGGATCCCACATATGAGGGCCAGTGACACTGCCCTCTACAGCTAAGATGCTGAACAACAGCTCAACCTGGAGCTGGGCTGCCGTGAGTCACTGGCGACGGCGTAGGCTGCAGTGGATTGCCATGGGCTACCGTGTGTAGCCAGCAGCCAGCGTGAGCGGCCAGCAGCCAGCGTGAGCGGCCAGCAGCCACAGTGAGCGGCCGTCCAGAAGCCGGTGACTGATCTGCCTCACCCAGGAAGAATGCAATGATGGTGCCAACTTGGGCCAGTGAAGCAACGTTCTCCACAACTAGAATGAAGAACAAAACGACAGCAACTTGTCTGTTCCCCTTCCCCCAATTCCCAGGCACTGTACCCATCCCCCCAATTCCCCAATAAAAATCTTAAAAAAAAAACAAAAAAAACAAAACACCAATCACATCTCATAACTCACTTGAACTCCATTCTGCCAAGCTAGTATGACATAACAAAGGGTATCCTCAACACAAGGTCAAATAGCCAGACACACATTCCTAAAGAGCCTCTTTCAATAGTTGAGCCTTACTGGCATCTGACAGGTGGCAACAGGCCTAGGGGGCCCTGGGCATTTTCCTAAATGGCCTCAGGACCAGTATTGGTGGCAGCCAACCTCAGTTCACAGAGACCATACCCACAAGACCACAGGCCTAGTACAGGCAGCAGCCAACTGCATACAGCCTTGAGGCACTTACCAAATAGCTATGGGCCAGTAACAGACAGAGCTGAAATCTCTCTGAGTGGGAGCCCCACCCAAGAGACACCAGAACCATTACACCCAAATGACAGTGTTAGACAAAACCAGAGTACTACCTGGTTCAACCTATAAGCGGCACTCTCAAAGGACATTTTCCAATTTTCCAATGTGGGCACAAGAGCTCACAGTCACCAAGCCTCCTCTGAGGGGGTCAACCTCCACAGAGCATATCATACACTGTGAAAAAAGCTAATTCTCCAAGCTAATCAGTCTGAAGGTCAATCCCACCCTCTGACAAGCCAAAACCAATTAAAGATAAACTTCAACTGTGACACCTCTGGAACACATGGGACAGGAGAATAGAGAGACTGTGAAATCTGAATATAAAAGACACATAAGACCACCGAGCAATGACTGAGACACATAGGTGATGTACCTTATACATCAAAGCAATCACAGAGTGACAGCCAGAATGAAGAAACAAAGAAGCATGTCCCAAATAAAAGATCAGAAGAAACCTCTAGAAATGGAGCTAAATGAAATAGAGGTATCCAACCTATCAGAGACAGAGTTTAGAACACTGATGATAAGAATGTTTAAGGAACTTAGTGAGGACATAAAGAAGGATAGAGAAATCATAAAAGACAACCAGGTATAACTAAAGAATATTATAACTGAAATGAAGAACACACTTGAAGGAATCACCAGTAGATTAGATGAAGCAGAGCATAGGATCAGCAATTTAGAAGACAAGATAACAGTAATCACACAGTTGGTACAACAAAAAGAAAAAAGAATAAAAAACAATGAAAATAGTTTAAGAGACCTATGGGACAACATCAAGGGCAACAACATTCACATCATAGGAATACCAGAAGGAGAAGAGAAGGAGGAAGGGATCGAGAATGTATTTGAAGAAATAATGACTGAAAGCGTCCCTACCCTGGTGAAGGAAATCAACATACAAGCCCAGGAAATTCAGAGAGTTCCACACAAGCTGAACCCAAACAGGCCAACACCAAGACACATCTTAGTTAAAATGGCAAAGGTGAAAGACAAAAACAGAATACTAAAAGCATCAAGAGAAACACAGCAGATTACATAAAAGGAACTCCTATAAGATAAACAGCTGACTTTTACACAGGAACTCTGCAAGCCAGAAGGGCATGGCAGGAAATATTCAAAGTGATGCAAAACAAAGGCCTACAACCAAGATTGCTCTACCCAGCAAGGCTATCACATAAAATTGAAGGAGAGACAAAGAGCTTCTCAGAAAATAATAAGCTTAAGGAATTCATTACCACCAAGCCAGCATTGCAGGAAATGTTAAAAGGGCTTTTTTAAACAGAAGAAAGGGGAAAACAAACTACCAAAAGAAGACCAAGAATACAAATAACAAATAGCAATAACTATATGTACCTATCAATAATCACTTTAAATGTGAATGAGCAAAATGCTCCAATAAAAAAGCATAGAGTGCCTGAGTGGATAAGAAAACAGGGCCCATGCATATGCTGTTTACAAGAGACACATCTCAGTTCAAAAGACAAACACAGACTGAAAATAAAGGGATGGAATAAGATATTTCATGCAAATGAAAATGAGAATAAAGGTAGAGTAACAATACTCATTTTAAACAAAATGGACTTTAAAATGAAAACTACAATAGAAGGCAAAGTGGGCACTACATAATAATAAAGGGATCGATCCAACAAGGGGGCATAATTCTACTAAACAACTATGCGCCCAATATCAGAGCTCCTAAATATATAAAATAATTTATGACCCACATAAAGTCAGAGGTTAACAGTAGCTCTATCATAGTAGGGGACTTCAACACCCCGTTGTCACCAATGGAAAGACCCTCCAGACAGAAAATCAACATGGAAACAGTGGCATTAAATGACACTTTAGACCAGCTGGATTTAATCGATATTTTAAAAGAATTTTAACATACAGCAACAGAATATACATTCTTCTCAAGTGCACATGGAACATTTTCCAAGATAGACCATATATTAGACCGCAAAACAAGCTTCAATAAATTTAAGAGGATTGAAATCATATCAAAAGTCTTTTCCAACCACAATGCTATGAAACTAGAAATCAATTATAAGAATAAATCCAGAAAGCACACATATACATGATGGCTGAATAACATGTTACTACATAAAGAATGGGTCAGCAATGAGATCAAGGAAGAAATCAAACCTTGAGAAAAACGAAACTGAAAACAAAACAACCCAAAATCTATGGGATGCAGCAAAAGCAATTCTAAAAGGGAAATTCATAGCAATGAAAGCCTATCTAAAGCAACAAGAAAATTTGAAATCAACAGGCTATCTTTACACCTAAGGGAACTGCAAAAAGAAGAGCAAAACAAGCCCAAAGGGAGCACAAGGAAGGAAATAATAAAGATCAGAGCAGAAATAAAATGAAATAGAGACCAAAAACAATACAAACTATCAATGAAACCAAGAGCTGATTTTTTAAAAATAAACAAAATTGACAAACCCTTACCCAGACTCGCCAAGAAAAAGAGAGGGACCAAAGTAATAAAATCAGAAATTAAAGAGAAGTGACTACAGATACCACAGAAATACAGAAAATTTTAAGAAAATAGTACAAGCAACTATATGCCAACAAATTCAACAATCTGGAAGAAATGGATAAATTTCTGGAAGCATACTATCTTCTAAGTCTGAACCAAGAATAAAACAGAAACTCTGAACAGACTGATTACTACCAAAGAAATTGAGTCAGTAATCAACAAGCTTCCAACACACAAAAGTCCAAGGCCATATTGCTTCAAGGGTGAATTTTACAAAACATTCAAAAAATAATTAATACATATTTTCCTCAAACTATTCCAAAAAATACAGAATGAGGGAAGGCTCCCAAGTGCATTTTATGAGGCTGCTATTACTCTGATCCCAAAATCAGACAAAGATATTACAAAAAAAGAAAACTATAGGCCGATATCCTTAATGAACATAGATGCAAAAAATCTCAACAAAATACTAGCAAACCAGATTAAGCAACACATTAAAAAGATTATATAACACAATCAAGTGGGATTCATTCCTCGTATGCAAGATTGGTTCAATATCCACAAATCAATTAACATAATAAATCACATTAACAAAATTAAAAATAAAAATCATGTAATGTATCAAATGTAGAGAAACACTTGACATAATCCAGCAACTATTTATGATACAAACTCTTAGCAAAGTGGGAATACTGGGATCCTATCTCAACATAATAAAGAGCATATATGATAAGCCTACAGCTAACAACATTCAATGAGGAAAGGCTTAAACCGTTCCCCTTAAGATCAGGAACAAGACAAGACTGCTCACTTTCACCACTTTTATTTTATTGGGGAATTGGGGGGATGGGAACAGTGCTGGGGAATTGGGGGAAGGGGAACAGAGAAGCTGCTGTTGTTTTTGTTCTTCAATCTAGTTGTGGAGGACGTTGCTTCACTGGACCAAGTTGGCACCATCATTGCGCTCTTCCCGGGTGAGGCAGATCAGTCGCCGGCTTCTGGATGGCCACTCACTGCGGCTGCTGGCCACTCACACTGGCTGCTGGCTGCTGACTACACACGGCAGCCCATGGCAACCCACTGCCACAGGGGCTGCAGCCTACGCCGTCGCCGGCGACCCATGGCAGCCCAGCTCCAGGTCGAGCTGTTGTTCAGCATCTTAGCTGT
>NW_017732982.1:0-1294 GCF_001890085.2 Hipposideros armiger | reverse complement strand
CACCTACTTACACCATGTACAAGAACAAATTCAAAATGGATTAAAGACTTAAATGTAAGACCTGAAACCATAAAACTCCTAGAAGAAAACATAGGGAGTAAATTTGCAGACATTACCATGAGTAATATTTTTACTGATATATCCCCTCGGGCAAGGGAAATAAAAGAAAAAATAAACATATGGGATTACATCAAACAAAGTTTTTTCACAGCAAAGGAAATCATCAAGAAAACAAAAAGGCAGCCTACTGAATGGGAGAAGATATTTGCCAATGATATGTCTGATAAGGAGTTAATATCCAAAATTTATAAAACACTCATTCAACTCAACACTAAAAAAACAAGCAACCCAATTAAAAAATGGGCACAGGATATGAAGAGGCATTTCTCTAAAGAGGACATACAGATGGCCAATAGGCATATGAAAAAATGTTCAATCTCACTGATCATTAGAGAAATGCAAATAAAATCCACAATGAGATACCATCTCATTCCAGTCAGAATGGCTATCATCAATAAATTAAAAAAAAACAACAAGTGCTGGCGAGGTTGTGGAGAACAGGGAACCCTGGTGCACTGTTGGTGGGACTGCAGATTGGTGCAGCCATTATGGAAATCAGTATGGAGGTATCTAAAAAAACTGGATGGATCTACCATATGACACAGCAATTCCACTCCTGGGTATCTATCTAGAGAAACCCAAGATGCTAATTCAAAAAAATATATGCACCCCTATGTTTATTGCAGCGCTGTTTACAATAGCCAAGACTTGGAAACAACTAAAATGCCTATCAGTATGTGACTGGATAAAGAAACTGTGGTACATTTATACAATGGAGTATTATTCAGCTATAAAGAATGAAATCGTACCATTTGTAATGACATGGATGGACCTAGAGACTATTATGTTAAATGAAATAAGTCAGTTGAAGAAAAACAAATACCACATGATCTCAATTATATGTGGAATCTAAAGAACTGAATGAACGAGCAAAGTAAACAGAAATAGTCTCAGAGATATAGAGGAAAAACTGATGTTTGTTAGTTGGGAGGGGGGTGGGGATGAGGGAGAAGGCAAGGGATTAGACAGCATAAATAGGTAACTAGAATTTTGCCACAGGGATATGAAAGACAGTTCAGGGAATATAATTAATAATGTTGTAAATATTTTGTATTTACAGGCTTGATTTAGAGGCTTGAACACTGCACTGTACACCTGAAGATGATTTGTATAATATTTTATGTCAACTATAATTGAATATATATATATATATATATATATATATATATATATA
>NW_017732981.1:108412-109327 GCF_001890085.2 Hipposideros armiger | reverse complement strand
AATCTTCTACTCAAATGACTTCCCTTTGAATAATAATATTTACTCTGTTGCCTGGGGTTACACAGTAAGCCAGGGAAATAAGACATGCAGCATAATTGCCATGTTCTTTCCTTTCTTAAACTACTAACAAGGAAATCCCTAGCTGGTCTTAAAGGCCACTAGGGCAACATGTAGATATTTATTTTGAAGCAAAAAGGTTAACAAAAAAATGTAGTTTCCCAACAAGTAATGGATATGAACAAGATTAGGACCCCATAAGTGAGTTCTATCAATCACATTCCTGCTGAAAACCCATAAAGCTGAGTCTTTCAAGCCATGTAATAATATCCTTTCTAAATCTTCTAGAGCTCACATATCATTATACCATTTGGCAATCTTTAAACCAGATGGCGATCAATGTTTTCAGTGTGGTACATTATACTTTGTTGTTACAGAAGCTCTAGATAATAAATGTTTCTGCAAACAATTTAAAGAGAATTCATTATGCAAATATAATAATACTTGCATAAAATCCTTGATGTTATAATTTAGTATCATCTATCAGGTTGGCTCTAATGACTTCCCAAAATAAGTTTGTTCAAACAAGGGGAAAAAATAAAGTACAGCTACCTGTGTATAGCCACTGTAATAAAGGAAGAGTTGCACTTAAATCTCTAGAATTTCTCTTTCAAAATTATTTTTGTTCTTAATATGATCAAGGCAGTCTCTAAGTTTCATGAAAAGACACTTCTTTCTGCATAGCCATGGTATCTCTGTCTCTCTCTCTGTCTTTTTTTTTCCCCTTAAAATATCTGCCGATATATCTATCACATGGATATAAGCCATATGACCATATATAAAAATCTTATTAGTATGTATGTATGTAGGCACACATGCAGAAATATTTCTTACATCATACTTTCTTTCCTCTGGTTA
>NW_017732981.1:103186-104097 GCF_001890085.2 Hipposideros armiger | reverse complement strand
GTTAATATATTCACTGGTTAATTTATAAATTAATGAATCCATCTATAAGTATGCACATTTACCTTGCATTCTGAATAATACATTCATCAAAATATATCTTTGGAAAGTTGTTTAAAACAGACAGCTTAATTGATAAACCTGACTCTGTTGCTATCTTTTCAGCCTGACCAATGAAAAGGTTAAGGTTTATAATCCACTAGAGTGAGTAAATGATACTCAATATAACCGAATAGTACCATCTCTAAAGCACTAATTGAAATAACAAAAAATAATAAACAAATAAGCTATTTCTTAATGAATCTTTCACTTTCTAACAACTTATAAAAAAACATTCAAGTAAAAACCAATCAAATTGCAGTTTATAGATAATGTCAAATAACTTAGTCTCCCCAAAAACTGCAGTTTAACATAAAGGAACTCTCTATAGTACTTATGTTAGCTAGATGGATAGTAGTACTGATAGACAGTGAAATAGAACTATAAATTCACTAATACTTATTATACATAGTCACTGAGGTAAAATTCCTAATTAGGAATGTACCTAATGAATGATATTTCTGTCAGCCAATAATATTCAGATTTTATAAAATCCCCATGTATAGGCAATTTTGAAAAGTTTGTTTTAAGCTTGTTTCCTTTCCCCTTGCTGCAAAAATTGATGGCCTCATGCTGGTCCCTTGGTGCCCTAGACCTTGGGGATGCAAGATTCAGCAAATAAAACACAGGAATCCAGTTAAATTTAAATCTTAGATTAACAACATGTATATTTTTAAGTATATTTATGTCTCATGTAATATTTAGACATACTTAAATATAAAATTAAGTACTATTTATGTAAAACTCAAATTTAACTGGTCGTTCTCAATTTTATTTGGCAACCCTATTTGGGTCTCCTCTATGACTATCCACAA
>NW_017732981.1:97125-99296 GCF_001890085.2 Hipposideros armiger | reverse complement strand
ACAGTCTTACAATGGCACAAATAAACATGCAACAACAATAATGAATGCCACTCAGCAAGACACCACCACACATTGACATGAACACAGTTGTGAGACACTGATAGACCAAGGTTATGAAACCTTACTGAGCTGTTTGTACAGTGCTGCCAATGTAAGCACACGGTAGCAAGTTCGTGATCATAATTGTCAGTCCTCGTATGTAATTTGAAATCAGTGTATTACCTGTGTGGTAAGCTTGAGGATTTTGAAATAGATGAAGAAAGAGACAGGGCATGAGAGGCAGTAATATATGGTGACATTTGTTTGTCAGTGCTTGTACAGGCCTGCTTGAGAGGGAAAATCGCTCCTAGGAAAAGACTTTCCAGAGACAGTGGCAGGAGGACACCACCCAGAGGGGACTAGAGCATGGGAGTGGACCTCCCTAGGAGAAGGGAAAAATCAGAGAGGGGGCAAGTGTGTTTCAGTGATGTCACTCAGTAGTACGGTGGGAGTTCGTGGCTCAGAGTTCTGAAGAGCATCTTTGATTTGGGGTCTTTTAGAGCCACGAGGTTTGTCTTATCTGTGGCGTATCAGATGTCGGGTGCTGTTTTGAGGGGTATGAAAAATAGACTCTCAGTAACTTAAATATGTTAATTTAGACTACATTGAAAACAATTCAATATGTACAAATTTGAGCTGGGTACAAGTGAACTTTGGGCTAACAGCTCTGGCTGCTGTGAAGAAAGAAGTAAACAACATGAGACCATTTTAGAACAATACACAGGGGACATCTTTGCTCGTTTCTATGACGATCTTAAGTGTGAAAAAGGAATATGAGTTTAATTTATTTAGTTTTTTCTCTATTTATCAAGTGAGTTAACCATACTGAACAATAGGTGTGTTCTTTTAGGAGGTGTGTTGTGTAGTTTTGTCATCAATAAATTCATCACAAGGCAGCATACACTTTTTATTGTAAATGATCATAAGCTAAAATATTTTGCAGCACTTAGGACAAGGTAAATTGTTAGAACACCAGTAAACTGTAAAGCCATTTCCTGATGTCAGATATCCTGGCCAAAAGTTTGGAAAGTATTTTTGCTTATTTGTTGATAAACTAAGCTTAAGGGTTTAAAGGAAAAAAAGAAAGACCCAGAATGAAATTACACATACAAAATGTCCAGGTTACTAAGGAGGAGTGTATGGTATTATTGTTCTGAAATGGTCTCTAAAAATATCTGGGTTTTACAGGGAGGAATGCAAATCGTGGTACATAAAGAATGGTGATACTGGATAAAGCAATGCCCTTTATTAAAAGTAAAGTGATTTTTTACTAACCACAATAAAAGAAGAGTTTCTTGGTACAATTATTTCTTTTTTGCTTTCTAATGAAATTTATTATTATTATCAAAGTAAAATTCCATTAGGAAACACCTTGCTGTAACCTTGGATTTGGATTATTTTAAGATACATAATAACTTCTGCACATGTGGGAACTTAGTGCATCTCTTTCCATAGCAAATATTCCTTGTAATAAAATAGTGATGCTAGATTGTAATTGTTGGCATTCAATAAAATATGATCCCCTTTTCTTCTTTATTTGCCAAAGTAAAATGAATGATACATGCATTTGTCTTGCCAGCATCTCTTTAAGAAGCTACCCTTTCTTTTCCTAATGTTGGTTCAAGTGTTAGGATGGGGCTAACTATATTGAAGAGGTAAACCTGTGATACTGGAATTTTTTATTCAATATACAGTCATGCATTGCTTAAGGACAGAGACACATTCTGAGAAATTCACTGTTAGGTGTTTTTGTCATTGTGTGAACCTCACAAAGTACACTTACATAAACCTAAATGGTATAGCCTATTACACACTAGGCTACATGGTATAGCTTAATGCTCCTAGGCTACAGACCTGTACAGTGTTTTACTCTACTGAATACTAGGCAATTGTATTTGTGTATCTAAATATAGGAAAGGTACAGGAAAAATATGGTATAAAAGACAAAAAATGAGTCACCTCTATAGGGCACTTACCCTAAATGGAGCTTGCAGGACTGGAAGTTGCTCTGGGTGAGTGAGTGAGTGAGTGGGGAATGAATGTGAAGGCCTAAGATGGTACCGTGCACTAGTGTAGACTTATAGTTGTAAATGCTGTCCCACAAGCTTTTCCCTGCTTCTTATCAACAGGGT
>NW_017732981.1:90024-91940 GCF_001890085.2 Hipposideros armiger | reverse complement strand
AAAATATACAAGTTCTGTTTATATGGTGTTTTGGCAACTGCTTAACCTTCTTGGCAATTTGTCTCTTCCTCTTCGTAGTAGGGATAATTGCACGGTGCTTGCTACTTCTATAGCATATTGAGTTCCTGTTGCTACATGCTGTAGACCCATGGGTTTAAGATACGGACATGCACACAATATTATCATTGTCAATTTAATGGTTTTTATAGTTTCACGAGGAGCATCTTTATGACCACTTTGAAAAATTTATAAGGTTTGCTTTCATTTGGAAATTCTTATCTGAGAATTAGCACGAATGGTGTGTAGGGGAGCCAAGGGACTGTTAGATATTTTAAGAACAGCACTATAAATGGTAATTACTAACTTAAACATGTTTTTGCTCCAGTGAAATATAACCCTCCATTTGCATCCCATTTCTCGCTTTGAAATATGGCCTTTCTGTAAGCAGGGTATGGGGTTTTACAACACCTGTTAGAAATGTATATAAAATACATTAAACCCATAAAGAAAATAGCATGAGTCCTGAAGCCAGAAGATGTGATATTCTATGCAATGCACGTGGAAGAATAATATCCCTTTATTATTTCGTCTTTCTATGAGCCTACTGAAGAGAGGACGCTGATGAGTGGAGAAGATTGGGGAATTGAAAAAATAATTTTTCATTAATTTTTACTTACAAGATTATTAATAATCATATTTTTAGAATTTTTTTCAGAATAGTTGCCCCAAGCCAGTGACTATAGTTTGAAAAAAAGATAACCTCTTTTAAAATTTAATAACAGGATTTCAAAACTATAGTTACTTTGAATCCTTTTGTATGTGAATTGAACTTTGAGTTTCTTATACAGAATGGCATGGGGTAAACCATGCACATGTTNGTTGGACTGATTGGAAAATAGAGAAGCTGGCTGGGTAAAGCATACAGCACCATAATAATGGCTGTCAGATGAGAGTTAAATGTGGTCTGAGGATCAGCAGGGATAAGAAATCAACATGGAGAGATAAAAGAACCTAAGGAATGGCATGACAATGTGGTGTTGACTACTGCATGTTGGAAGAGTGGTCAGGTTAAGGAAGTTTGTGGTATACATTTAAAAAAATAAAGAGGTTATTTAATATGGAGAGTGTGTAGAAATGAGGACTCAATATTTTCACATCGTAATTTGGTTTTGGTTCCGTTGACCCTATCTGGCACAAATGACTCGCTGGCATTGAATTCAGGAAGAAATGAAACTTAACTATGCTTTACATCATCACAACCTGAAAATATTTCCAATATTTCCCAAGTGCGGGACAGGCTGGCTCCACACTACCACAGAAAGCTTTTACTAAAGCGGCAGTGGCACTTAGTACTTGTTAAGGTAGTGCCTGTGGACCTGTGTCCTTGTTACAGGATCTTAGATCCTCAGCAAAGAATTTACAGCCTGTACTCTGAAGACCACCAAGCTGGATCTGGGAGGGCTGCAGCACCCTCTGAGTATATAGTGCTAGGGAAACAGCCTCGTCTGTACTGAAACAGGTCAGTGGCTGACTGATTCAGTTGTAATCTGCACTCAAAATTGAGTTGCTGTGAGCGAGACGGAATCTATTGCCAAGACCCACAGATGTAGCTCCCATCAGAGAAAACAAAAATCCCTCTGCATCGCATATCCTTCCATTTCTTACAGGAAATTCAGCTCCATTCTAATCTTATGGGACCACTGTTGTATATGCGATCTGTCATTGACTGAAATGTTGTGATGTGGCACATGACTAAATTATATTATAAAATACAAATAGACTTGTCAATTGAATAGAAATTGCCTGTTTGTGAAAGCGGTGAGAAAAGAATAAAAGTGTGCAAGACAGAGTAGTATTACTTTTCCTTTTTTGACTGGGAAGTTGCATGGTTACTACTCTCCCTTATAGGAGCGGGA
>NW_017732981.1:77680-79113 GCF_001890085.2 Hipposideros armiger | reverse complement strand
TTATTCTTATATTTTCCCCTCCAGGGGTCTTTTTTGTTTATATTTTTTTCTATTCTGGTATACTTTTCATACAACAAAATATAAAATTTTTAACTGTATAGTTCCATGAGTGATGAATTATACTGCTATGTGTTACCGCTGCAACCAGGATAGAGAATATTTCCACCATCCCAGAAAGCTCATCCTTCCTTCTTCACAGTCACTCCCGCCCAAAGGCAAACGATGTTCTGTTTCCTGTCATTGTGGTTTGGTTTAATCTGTCCTTGAACTCCATATAATGGAATCACAGAGCATGAACACTGTGCCTGGCTGCTCTGGGCCAACATGTTTTTGAGCTTCATTCATCATGCTTGCATCAGAAGTCTCTTTAAAAATTGTGTGTAATGTGTGTGTTTATTTACCTGTTGAGGACATTTAGCTTGTCCTTTGGCAACATCAATAAAGATGCTATTCACATACTTTTACTAGTCTTTTTAAGGACATCTGTTTTCAGTTCTTTGGGTAAACGCCCAGGAGTGGAATTGCTTGGCTTCAAGGGTAGGCATATGTTTGACCTGATAAGAATCTGACAAGCTGTTTTTTAAAGTGGTTGTATTTTTAGTTGTCAGTCGTTTTAATTTTAGCTATTCTGGCATGTGTAGTACTACCTCATTGTGGCATTAATTTCCATTTCCGATGACTAATTATGCTGAGCATCTTTTCATGTCATATAAATGGCCTTTTGTCTACCTTCTTTTATGAAGTGTCTGTTCAAACATTTTGCCTGTCTTAAAAATTGAGTTGTCCTTTTTTTTATTTTTGAGTTGTAGGAGTTCCTGTATTCCAGATCTAAGTCCTTCATTAGATATATGAGTATGTTTTGTAAACATTTTTCTCATTACCTGTAGCTTGCCTTTTCATTTTTTTAAGCATTAGTTTACATTAATAACTGTTTAATGAGCATCTACTCTGTGTAAGGTACATCACGAATATTTATTTTGAATGCTTGTGACAGCCCTATAAATGTGTTGTACTCTTCAGAAGAGGAAACTAAAATTCTGAGAAATTAAAAATTGGACAAATTCACAAAGCTAGTGGAGTCAGAATTCAAAACCTGATCTGTCTCACTCTAAAGCTTGTATTCTTCCTATAATATTGCATTGTTGTTATTTTCTTAATATTAAAATATAGGTAACATACAACATTATATTAGTTTCAGGTGTAAACAATAGTTAGTCAACATTTATATACCTAAAAAAAGTGATCACCATAAGTTCAGCAACCATCTTACATCATCCTATGCTATTACCATATTATTGACCATATTCCTTATGCTGCATATTACATCCCCATGACTTACTTGTTACATACCTGGAAATTTGAACCTCTTATTCTCCACCTTTTCCTCCCATTTTTCAACTTTTCAATTACAGTTGATAGTCAATATTATTTCA
>NW_017732981.1:28190-77093 GCF_001890085.2 Hipposideros armiger | reverse complement strand
ATAGTTATTACCATATTATTGACTATATTCCCTATGCTTTACATCCCTGTGACTATTTTCTAAATACCAATTTGTACTCCTTAATGCCTTCACTATTTTGTCCTGTTCCTCAAACATCCTTCCATCTATCACCCTAATAAATCTGGTACCAATATGACACCATACATAGTTATTACAATATTATTGAGTATATTTTTTATGCTATACCCTACATCACCACAACTACTTTGTAACAACAAATTTGTACTTCTTAATCCCTTACCTTTTTCACCCATTCCCAATCCCCCTCCCATCCGGCAACCATTAAAATGTTCTCTGTATCTATGAGTTAGTTTCTGTTTTATTTGTTTATTTTGTTCTTTAGATTCCACATATAAGCGGAATCACAATGCATCTGTTTTTCGCTGTCTGATATACTTCACTCAGCACAGTACACTCCAGGTCCATCCTTGCCGCAACAGGTGGCCAGAACCCATTCTCCGTTAAGGCTGAGCAATATTCCATTGTATATATGCACTTCCTCCTCTTTATCCATTCCTCCATTGACAGACACCCAGGCTGCCTCCACATCTTGGCCATTGTAAACAATGCTGTAATGAACATACACATATGGATGCACATGTCTGCTCAACGTAGTGTTTTCGGTTTCTTCAGATAAATACCCAGAAGTGGGACTACTGGTTCCTTCTTTGTCACTTGTAATTTGGTATAGCCTTTATTTTAGAGCCTAGTTTGTCTGGTATAAGTATCGCTACCACAACTTAAAAAAAAATTTTTTTATTCCATTTTCATGAAATATCTTTTTCCCATTTCTTTACTTCCAGGCTGTGTGTGTCTGTTGTTCTAAAGTAAGTCTCTTGTATGGAGCATATGTAAGGTCTTATTTTCTTGTTCGTGCAGCCATACTATCTTTTGATTGGAGCATTTAATCCATTTACATTTAAAGTAATTATTGATAGGTATGTAGTTATTGCCATTTTATTATTCATATTTTTATATGTATGTTGTTGTTTTTTTTTATCTAAAGAAGTCCCTAACATTTTTTGTAATACTGGTCCATGGTGAGGAACTCCTTTAGCATTTTCTTGTCTGAGAATCTCTTTATCTGCCCTTCCAGTCTAAATGATAGCTTTGCTGAGTAGAGTAATCTTGGTTGTAGATCCTTGCTTTCCATCACTTTGAATAGTTCATACCAATCGCTTCTGGCCTGCAAAGTTTCTGTTGAGAAATCAGCTTACAGTCTTATGAGAGCTTTCTTGTAGTTAACTAACTTGCTGCTTTTAAGATTCCCCCTTTGTCTTTAACATTTCACATTTTAATTATGATGTATTTTGATGTGGGCCTGTTTGGGTTCATCTTGTTTGGGACTCTCTGCACTTCCTTCACTTGCATATCTGTTTTCTTCTCCAGATTGGATAAGTTTTCAGTCATTATTTATTTGAAAAAGTTTTCAATTCCTTGCTCTTTCTCCTCTCCTTTTTGTACCCCTATGATGCAAATGTTGGTACTCTTGATGTTGTCCCAGAGGCCCCTTAAACTCTCATTATTTTTTTTTATTGTTTTCTCTTTTTTTCTGTTTTGATTGGGTGTTTTCTGCATATCTTTCATATTGCGGATTCAGTCCTCTGCTTCATCTAATCTGTTGAGTCCCTTTACTGTATTTTTCATTAGTTATTGTATTTTTTTTATTTCTGACTGGTTCTTTTTTATGTTTCCTATCTCTTTGTTGAAGTTCTCTCTCAGATCATTGAACATCCTTATAACTAGTGTATGGAACTCTGCATCTGGAAGATTGCTTGTCTCCATTTTGTTGTTATTTTTCTGGAACTTTTTTCTGTTATTGTATTTGGGACATGTTTCTGTCTCTCCATTTTGGCTTCCTCCCTGTGTTTGTTTTTATGTAGGCTGCCATACCTCCCGGTCTTAGGAGAGTGGCCTTATGTCACAGGCTTCCTGGTGGACCCAGTGGTTCAGTCTCCCTGGTCATCAGAACCAGGTGCTCCAAGTGTGTTCCTTGTGTGGGTTGTGTGTACCCTCCTGTCATAGTTGAGCCTTGGTTGCTCCTCGCATATCAGTGGGAGGCATTGACCCTCAGGCTGATTGGTTGTGAAGACTGGTTGTGACTACGGTGGGTGGAGGAGCTGTTGTACAGGAGCTGACGCTACAGAGCAGAGTTTGCTTTAGCAGGGCTCTGATGCCTTCCCAATCTACCCTTTGTGTTTTATGTCCTCAGAGGTATCTGGATGATACTCCGTCTCAGTCTGAAGCTGTCCACTGGGCCTGCCAGTCTTGGGGCCTCCTGGGAGGCCCCACTGAAGGCCAAGTTCAGCTGCAGTCTTTACCCTGCTCAGGGCCATCTGGTGTGAACCACAAAACAATCCAGAGGTGGCCTCCACCCACGGTGTGCTTGGAGAAGTTTTGAGATGCCATGCCAAGAACCAAGGCTAGCTGTCATTATTGCCCCACTTAGAGCTGCTCATCCCTAGGTACAGGATACCCCACAGGGATATGTTGCTTGTTTTGGTTTTGTGAACCTTTGAGACTTCAGGAAAATCTTCAGCATGCTTTTTATATGTTAAAGCCACTGGAAGCACCTTGGGTGTGCTGGAAAGTTGGGTAGGGTATGGCCTCAGGGAAGCACTAGGACGGCAAATGAAAGATATTAGTCAGTTTAATGGAGAGCCAGATATGCATTTTTATGCAGGGAGGGGGAGGACTCAACAAAGAAACAATGGCTTCTGCCAGCTCCTCCATCTGGGAGAAAACTTCCCCTTCAGCCTTCACCTTGAGGCTAGACAATTCAGTTCTTTCCCATATGTCCCTGGTGCCTTTTGAGCTGCACCCAGCACTGGATCTCAGAGTGAGTGAGTCCATCATCGAGTAACCCATGCATGGTCCCTTTAAGAGGAGTATCTGGGGATGCAGCCACCTTTAGACTCACTCAGCCACAATCCCTGCTGGTTTTTACAGCCAGAAGTTATGGGAACTTCTCTCCCCAACACCAAATGACTAGGCTGGGGAGGGGCTGGTACCACTCACTCCTCAGGGAGAGACCTCTGTAGTTGAGATATCCCTCCTGATTTTTTTTTAAGATTTTATTGGGGAATTTGGGGATGGGAACAGTGTTGGGGGAATCAGGGAAGGGGAACAGACAAGTTGCTGTCCTTTTCTTCTTCAGTCTAGTTGTGGAGGACATCACTTCACTGGCCCATGTTGGTATTATCATTGTGCTCTTCCCAGGTGAAGTAGTCGTTTGCCGGCCATTGGATGGCCGCTCACAGCAGCTAATGGCAGCTCACGCTGGCTGCCAGCCTCTCACACTGGCTGCCAGCCACTCATAGCAGCCCATGGCAACCCACTGCAGCAGGGGCTGCAGCCTATGCTGTTGCCAACAACTCACGGCAGCCCAGCTCCAGGTTGAGCTGTTGTTCACCATCCTAACTGTAGAGGGTGCAGCGTCACTGGCCCTCATGTGGTATCCGAACACAGTCCCTACTACTCAGGTGTCCCAAACCAACTCTTAACCAACATACCACTCGGCCAGCCCCCTCCTGATTTTTAATGGTCACATGCAGTCTGTGAGCAGACGGTTCCACATCTCTGCCCCCTTACCAGTCTCAAGGTGACTTCTTCTGGTATGTTTATAGTTGTAGGACTTTGGTTCAGCTACATTTCAGGCAGTTCTCAATAATGGCTGTTGTGTGGTTTAGTTGTAATGGATGTGGTCCTGAAAGGCGTTTACCTACTCCATCATCTTGACTGGAAATCTCCTTATTTATGTTTTAACATGTAGGTCATTGAAAGAATAATTTGTTACTCAGAGTACTCTGGAGGAGGGGACATACTACACCATGCATGGCCACAAGCGGAAGCACTAGGGTTGTTCAGGAGGCAGGAGGATAAATATGGACAAGGGAGAACCTTTACTGTGGTCACCATGGGAAGGCAAAACAGAGTAAACAGGTTTGGGATTGGCTGGCTTCAATAATTTTGGCAGGCTCTGGGATATAGGGCTGCCCTAAATTTCTGGTACTTGGACCTAGGGTTTTGATAGTGGTCTGGAGTGTAGAAACTAAATAAAGGCAGTAGTTAGGAAATATGAGTTTTGGATTGCTTGGATTGCATATGAAAGGCGCACTTGCTGGTGAGCCCTTTACGATCTCTATGAATTGGCCTGCCCTGCGAGAGGCAGCCTCTCCAGAATCAGCAAGTACCTAGACGTCAAAAGAACAGAAGATACAGAAAATAAGAAGGCATTATTAATACAACTTAACAAAATTATTAAAAGGCATATGATAATTTTCATAATCAGAAAAATGAAAAAAGGCAAAAGAAGTGCCTAAAACATAATATTTTAAAATATGAATAGAATTACTTAAAAACATTGTGTTGCAAATGCCCCTTTTCTATATTCAATTAGCTATACATTCAGTATTCTTTGCTTCAGAGAAAAGATAAATACAGAAAGTGCTGGGGGAGGGGGTGGAAGGCGTGTTCTAACTTTTTATTTTTTAAAAGTCTTGACCTCATTAGAATCAAAGTAACTCTAGCAAACATCACCAAATATATAATAAAAAATTTCTTGTTTTAGGGAGAGAGTAAGAATCATGGCAAAATGAGGAAAATATATATTCCGTGGGTTTGGGAGAGAATGTTCTGTGTCCTATTCATGCTTACCTTTGAGCTAATGGTAGAGGGCTTGTTTCAAATCCCAAATGTCCAGCAAAATTAGTGTAGCTAAGAACAGAAAAGACCTGGATTTTCCCTAGATATCGTTTATGGAGTTGTTATGATATCCATAGAAGAAATGGCTTGTGTGTTTATGCAACATAACTCGAAGTAATCACTCAGATTCTTTGGTCATCTGGAATGGCAGGAATGGTGAATGCAGAAAAATAATACCCTGTGACTAAAGGTGGCACTGAGGGGTTTTTTGTTTGTTTGTTTGTTTGTTTCTTAATGCTACTAAACAAATAAATACCCGTGACTTTTATTGTAATGAATATCCCTAGTAATAATAATTTAAAATTTTTCATAAAGACAGGAACCTATAGGGCCAGTCATAATACCTATCTGTAAAATCCCTAGTCATTCAGTTGTTTGTGTGTATATGTGTGTGTGTATGGGAGGAGGGGGAAGGATTCTTTGTTTCCCTGTCAGTGTGTCAATTTCCTTAATGTGTTACAAGGGTTTTTATACAGTCTAGTTATGACTGTGTATCTCTTCTCAATAATATTTTTAAATGCATGAAGTACATTGATTTGCAAAAGATAATAATTTACTAACATTTACTAAACTATTATATTTGTGATGTAAACATATTTATGATTATTAATGGATTAAATAAAAAGATCTAGAGGATGGGTCTGACAAGAAAAAAAAATCTGAGATGTTCTAAATTAAAATTACAACAGGAGAATGAGAGAAAAAGTCAGAACAGTTAGCCTGTTGATAGCTGTGGACCAGCTCTGACAAAAGACTGCTCACGTTCCTGTGTATCTATGGAATTTAGGATTAATTTCCAGGCAGCTATTTCTGCTTTATCCAGATGAAGATAGGCAGGCACCATTGGACCCCAAGTGCCTCAGCTTCTTGTTTACACATGAGCTTTCCAACCTGCTGCCCACAGCTAATCCACAGGCGTGGACACTTCTTCCCCAGAACTAGCCCCATTTCATCTTCTCTCATCCTCTTTGTCTGTAGCACATGTAAATCATTTCAGTATGGCTTACATTTCCCTCCCTTCTACTTGATGTATAAAGATACTTGGAAAAGTCCTGGGCAGACGGATCTGTTGTCTTTCCTACAGAGCCATGCTGCTGGTGGCTTAGACTCCATGCCCCAAGACCAGTCTTCTCTTTTAGCTAGCAACAGCCTAATCCTTTCTTTTAAATAGACTCAGCCATGGAAGTTAAAACGGTTTTGTTTAACAGGTCTAAAAATTATTATAATTTCAGAGTACTCATTAACATAATACCATTTTACAAAGTCTGCAATGACTGTGATTTTTATTCTTATAAATTCTAAAGTCATAGCTACTGCTTTTATTACTGTTGATTTTTACCTACGTTCATGCTTGAGAGAGATGTTAAAGTTCAGTTAGAGTTATGTGAAAACATAAATCTATTATTTTCCCATCTATGACCATAAACTCCCCAAATTCTTGCCCTGGGACAAGGTCCACTTAGCATAGAACCCATATTAACTCTCTGTGATACAAAGACTAGATTTCCTTTGTTGGTATTTTTTAAATAGATGCTTTAAAAGTTGAAGAATAGGTTATTTTAAAACAACTACTAAAAAAATAGTTACAATAGAAATCTCGTCATAGTCACTACTCTGTCTTTTTCCCTTCATGCCTGGCATTATTTCTTTACTTCTTTCCAATTCCTTGGTGTAAGAGCATGAATAAGGCATTCTGGTAAGTTGCTTTTATGAGACTCCATGCTACTTTCACAGAAACACAGATATAAGAATTAGAATTTATTTTTCATGGAGTTTTTAAAATTCCAATTTCCATATATATGAAAAATATTAAAAATAAATTTAAATTGTAAAATGAGAAATAATTAATAAAAATAGTCTTTTTATATTCCAGTTTTGGCTCCAATATGTAAAGTGCTTAGAAGTCATTACTCCCATTCCTAAAATAAGATTTAAACAAACTGAAATTTGAACCAGCTAATGATCAATGATCTTTCTGGACTTAACAGAAAACTGAGATCACAGTCTTGGAGAGACAGGCAAATCAAGATTGTCATAAATATTTATCTTCTGTAGCAGGAGCTGAAACCATGAGCTGGTAGGAGCACTTTAGTGACAATTTTTATGACTTTCTGGAGAGGAGTGTGAACTAGCTTCAGAGTGAGAAACTCCTGGAGACCATTGTCTTTGGAGTTCTTAGACTTTTCATGAGTTTTAACTCCAGAACCCTAGTAGGTTCTCAAGATGAACATCTAAGAAATACCTATTTTGTTTTTGTTTTGTTTTTTCACTCTGGCAGAGGGAAAGGGAGAGTAATATTGTGAAATACACCCAGAGCATAATTTATTGCAAAGACCTACTCTCTAGGGTAAAAGGCTTTAATAGAGCTGTATTCTACTGGGAAAGGGAATTTCTACTACTCCAGCCTCCTCCAGTCTCCCTGACACATCTAAATGGGGGAAAAAAAGCTATGAAGCACTTTTGACAGTCACAGCTGAAAGATACAGGTTCTTTAAAACACTGAGATTCAAACATAAAATTATAGCATACTTCCCCTTACTTATACCTTAATACTGCACCAACAGGACTCCATTATAGCAACAATAGATTGTTTATAAAAGAGGTAAAAGAGGCAGATTTTCTTTGAGTATGAGCGAGTACTTAGAAGAGCCCAAAGTCAACACTGGAAACAAACTGGAGGTATTTGTAGCCTCTTTCACTTACATTTACAGCAAACATTAAACATAGTCTAGCCAAATTAACATAAAATCTCACAAAGATGGCACATTTTTATAAATTCCTTTGAACTGATATGGCATGTCTGGCTTTCAACAGAAAATTTCAAAATGTGCAAAAAGGCAAGAAAAAATAGATTGAATAAATATAGCAAGTCAAAACCACATGAAGATATGACAGATGTTGGAATCGTTACACAAGGAAGTTAAAATAACTATGATTATTATGTAAAGGGCTCTAATGGAAAAAGTAGACAACATGGAATCAATGAGTATGTAAGCAGAAAGATGGGAACACTAAAAAAGAATCAAAAGAAAATGCATTGAACATGATAACTTTGAAGAAATGGACCAAGTCTTTGAAAGCACTACACACACACACACACACACACACACACACACACACACACAGAGGGTGCCAAAAAATTTATACACATTTTAAGAAGGGAAAAAACTGTATTAAAATTGTAATATTTAATATACACCAATAACAACAAGATGAATACAAGTCAAGTTTGACTTCGCCATTACAAGAGGTGCTCAAGTGGTTACCATAAGCATAATTTCAATACAGTTGTTTCCTTTCTTAAAATGTATATACATTTATTTGGCACTGTGTGTGTGTGTGTGTTTATGTGTGTGTGTGTATAAATTTAAATACTCAAAAATGAATAGCATTCCAAAAAAGAGAGAGCACTGTATCCAGATGATTTCACAGGTGAATTTTAGAAAACGGTAAAGGAAAATATGTTACTAATTCTCCACAATTTCTTACTGAATGTACAAGCAGAGGGAATACTTTCTAATTTCTATCAAAACCATACTATATACAAAGAACAAGTAGAATTAGAAATTAAACACAAAATATCATTTACATTAGAAGCCAACAAATAAAATACTTAGGTATAAATCTAGCAGAATATGTACATTTACAGGAGGAAAACTATAAAACTGAAGAATAAAATTAAAGGACTAAATTGATATTTCATGGTCATGGATAGCAAGGCACAATATTGTTAAGATGCAAGTTCTTACTAATTGCTCTATAGATTCAATTTAATCCGAGTCAAAAATCCCAGCAAGTTATTTTATGGAAATCAACAAAATGATTCTAAAGTTTATATAGAGAGGCCAGAGCTCCAGAATAACTAACTCAATATTGAAGAAGAACAAAGATGACTGACACTACCTGAATTCAAGACTTACTATGAAGCTACAGTAATCCAAATAGTGTAGTATTGGTGAAAGAACAGACAAATAGATCAGTGGAACCTAATCAGAGCCCAGAAGTAGACCCCCATAAATAGCCAAGTGATACTGAACACAGGAGCATAGGCAATACAATAGTACAAATGTAGTTTCTTCAACAGATGTTGCTGGAACAACTAGACATCCATATGCAAAAAAAAAATGAATCTAGACACCGACCTTACACCTTTCACAGAAACTAACTTAAGATGGATCACAGACTTAAATGTAAAAGGCAAAAACTATAAAAATCCTAGAAGAAAATAGGAGAAAACCCAGATAACCTTCGATATGCTAATGGTGCCTTTTCAAGTACAGCATCAGACGTGATCTATGAAGGAAATAATTGATAAGTTGGATGTCATTAATATTAAAAAAACCTGCCTACAAAAGACAGTATCAAGAAAATTAGACAACAAGCCACAGACCAGGAGAAAATTTTGCAAATGACTTATTTGATAAAGGACTTTTATCCAAAATATACAAAGGACAATTAAAACACAATAATAAGAAAACAAACAACTCGATAAAAAAATGGACCAAAG
The DNA here is from genome assembly GCF_001890085.2 of Hipposideros armiger. Classification (NCBI taxonomy): domain Eukaryota; kingdom Metazoa; phylum Chordata; class Mammalia; order Chiroptera; family Hipposideridae; genus Hipposideros; species Hipposideros armiger. The sequence goes on along the minus strand of NW_017732981.1, from coordinate 67,861 downwards.
ATCTTAACGGTCACCTCATATATGTAAAGGCATATGAAAAGATGCTTATGTCATATGTCATTATGGAAATGCAAATTCAAACAAAGATTAGATCCACTACACATCTAGAAAAGTGGCCAAAATCCAGAACACTGACAACACCGAATGCTAGCAGGAATGTGGAGCAACAGAAACTCTTATTCATTGCTGGTGGGAAGGTAAAATGGTACGTCCACTTTGAAGAACAGTTTGGTGGTTCCTTACAAAATTAGTCGATCTCTTACTATAAGATCCAGCAGTCAGGCTCCTTGGTATTTACCCAAAGGGATTAAATATTTATGTTCTCACAAAACCCTGAACATGGATGTTTATAGCAGCTTTATTCATAATTGTGAAAACCTGGAAACAACCAAGTTATCCTTCAGTAGGTGAATGGATAAATAATCTGATACATCAAGAAAACTGAATATTATTCAATGCTAAACAGAAATGAGCTATCAAGGTATAGCTTGATAGAGCTATAAAAAGACATGGAGGAATCTTAAAGGCATATTACTGAGTGAAAGAAACCAACCTGAGAAGGATATATACCACATGATTCCAACTATAGGACATTATGGGATAAGCAAAACTATGGAGACCAGACAAAGATCAGTGGTTGCCAAAATTGGGGGTGAAGAGTGATGAATGGGCAGAGCACAGAGGATTTTTAGGGCAGTGAAAGTACTCCATATAATATTATAATTGTACATACTGTCTTTATATATTTATCTGACCCTATAGAATATATAACACCAAGAGTAAGCCCCAAAGCAAAGTATGAATGATGGATAATTATGATCTCTCTCTGCAGATAATTAAAGTCTTATAATTAAGAATGTGTGACAGTGAGGATAAAGCAAAACACTGTTTCCTTTTTAATGAATTATGAATCTAAAATATAGTGCAAATGTAAAGGTTGAAGCCAGGGACAAGAAAGGCACATTAAACTGGTAAAGGTGAGTAGGGTTGATAGTAGACAGATTTTATATGAACAGTCTATTAAAAATGTGTTTTGTTTATTTCTTCTGGGTTAATCAGTCACAATGTGATTTGAACATAGAAATGAAAATAATAGGGATGCTGTGTATAGTTAATGAATCCAAAATTGATGATTGTTTTTACTGGTGATTCAGTAACTATGGAAATCAGAATAACTCCCCTTGGATTTAATTTACATTATAGGATTGCTTTGTTGAGTGGAGAGTAAATTATTGAATATTTTTATACCACTATGATCCTGGAGGTTTAAAAAAATGAATTATATTTTTTCTTGCCACTTTTACCTTATTGGTGCCTGAGGGGCTTTATACTGAAAGACATATTACTATTAATTACATTATTATTGTAACTTTCTAATGCAATACATATTAGAGGACACTGTATGATACAACTAATAAATAATGATTACACAATAGTTAATTATTCAAACCCTTGGATTATCTTTCCCTTACAGGTTTTATAGCATATCTGTACATGTTACATGGACTCAAATAATTTATGTTAATTGAATATATCGTTTAGAAATTGAGTTGGTCTGTCATTAAGAATCTTAGATAATAGATCACTTGAAAAGCCCTCAAAAATCAGGGAAAGAAAATACTGTTTCTCTTCAATCTAGAAGAATGTTGTTTATTTTTTCCTTTTTCAATTAGACTTCACTAATAGATATTAAAATATGCAAACACTGGATAGGGTGAGTTAGAGCTAAGTCCTTTCAAAATCGCTTACATGAAATTTAGTTTCTCATAATCTGTTAGAATGAGTATGTTACTCTAGGTTGTACTTTCTTTTTAGGGGAAATCAATTCATCAATTCAAGTGGTGAATTAGCCTGATAGATATCAGAAACCTGATGACTTAGTGTGTAGGTTGGTGGGAAATCATGAAGATTTCTTAATAACAGTAGTGCACTATTAGGTTGATCTTAAAACCACATAATTTTATAACTTTAGATTACTAAAGGCCTAATAAGAACCATTTACAAGCTTTGACTTATCCCAGCTGTAGTTCACTGACTGAACATACCTCTGCATCTGACTTTAGTCCGTCTGTGTTACATAAGTATAATCTCACTCACATTTCCAACTGTATCTCTTCTGATACTTCCCCCTTTGGTTCCTGTTAATATTATCATAGAAGCATACTACTGTTGGAGAAACCGTACCATCTGTAGACCAAGGCAAAAGGAGCCATCTCCCTGGGCCCTGCATTATTGAGGGTCCTGCTTTGTTTTTTTCCCTGGGTACCCCGATGTTATAAAGGGAACAAACATGCTGTGAGTCTGTGTCCCCCATTCTAGATTATGTTCTGGGAAATTGGGGCAGAGCTATAGACATTTGATTAATTAAATGCAGAATTTTTTTCTTTTTTTTTTTTTTCGTACTTGCTAAATATCAAAAGAGGGACAGCTTAAAGCCATATTAGAGCTGTGCCCTTTAGGCTATTAGCCAATTCTCAGAAAGAAGTCCTATATATGTTTAAAAAATAAAAGTGTATTATAAGATGCTGCTGCAGTTGTTTGGATAGTGAATTATAAATGTACTCACACTACTCCTCAACTTCTCAAGTGAGCAAAGGTAATGTGATAGTGTTTTGCCGTGGGGAAAATTTCCCAGGGCTGAGAAACCAGAGAAAGAGGCTGACGACTCTGTTATTACATTAAGAATTTATTAAGGGAACACACATATGACATGTCTGGGACAGAGGCGAGACACCATGGATGTCCCACAGTGTAGCGGGACCTAAGGGGTTATATAGGACAGGGCAGGGTAGATAGTGTTGACCCACCCCAGATAAGGGGAACACTCCTATCATGCTTGCCTCGGGTGGGGCAATGGCCTGTTCAGGAACCAGCACAAACCAGCACACTTTGGGGCATAGAAGAAGGGTCAGACAGTCTCTGAGGGGAAGGTTTGTGAAAAAATTTCTGTTCTGCCCCTGACCTAATAGGATCTAGCACTAGGGTCTGGCAGTGGTTATATCATGGAATAGTCTTTCCTCTACACACCTCATGATGTAGGCTCTTAAATTTTCAGGCATCCCCCTCTTCTGCAAGGTGCCCTGAGTGGTTAGCAAGGGGCTTCCATAGCAGGGAGGTGGCTCATTTGGTTGCCAGTTGACTGCATTGGAGTTACAGTTCACAACATAAGAAAAAAGAAAATTAATGGAAGCAGTCCAAATATTTGTAACAATTTTTTTCCTCAACCCTTCACCCCAGGATTCGAACCAGTGTGCTAATGGGTTGGATCACTCAGGGTGTTTACTTGAGTTTTCATGTTTTAACACAACATATAAACAACATTCACTTTGGATGATGGCACAGGTACCCTCATAACTGGATGCACAGGAACAGTAGAAGTCTAAGTTCAGAACGACAAATATTTACTGGGGACTTGAATTGGGAGGTCTTCTCCTTCTATGAGTATGACGCTTGTGGCCTGATCTTTGGATGTTGGTATAGCCACAGCCTTGGGAATTCTGCCAGGCTGTGTAACCACACATGTTGGCCAGGAGAGGTGGTGCTCTCTGGAGTGAGGAGGTGAACAGAGAGAAATACTTCAGACCAGGACCCCAACTTCTCCCCTTTCAGTGGTTTGTGGACTGTTCCACGTATAGTATGTCTCCATGGATCCCAACTGCATTAAGATTGATGCTGGAGGCTCCCAGTGATGAGCAGACTCAACCAGGGGCAGAAGCCAGGGTCTTGTTTTCATGTGAGAAAGAATTCAAGAGATGGACAAATGTAGGAAAGCTCAGGGAGTTAAAGCAAAAGTACACACTTGAGAAGGAAGTGCAGGTGAACTCAGAGATTGAGTTGCCCCAAGAAGGTCTAGATTAGGGTTTTTATCTCTCTTAGGGGCAGGAATTTGAGGATGTCACCTGTCTCCTCCTCTCTAGGGGTAGGATCTCCATTTCCCTCCTTTTGTCCTTATTTGGTTTCTCCTGAACTGTCATGGTATAAGGTGCATGATGGGAGTAGTGGTAGCTGCAATGTAAATGAGATTAATGACATGGAAGTTAGCTAAAGGTCAATCCTCAGTCATGGATACTGGCCCTGTCAGATGAAACTAGTTCTTGTTTATCTGTTGCCACAGGTTGGGTGTGGTTCTTTGTTTTACTTCCTTGAAGGGCAGTGCCTCATTCAGCATCCTGGCGGGAGAGTCCATACTTCAGGCTATCTATCCTGCATCAAGATGACAGATCCTAAGGGAGAATCTAGGATCCTGTAAGGAGAATTTCTTCCCTACCAAGGGTGTGAAGTAACTGACACACCCTCGTGGAATGTCCCTTGCAGATTCCAATAAATGGTCCCCATTCCAGGGACAATAGGGCTTGATGCTTTTATTATTGTATCTCCTTGGTCCATGGCAAGCATCAGGACTATCGCTGCATCCTTCATTTTCCACACCTTCACCATATTGGATGCCACAGGCTGAGTTCCTAATCTGCCAAATGGAGCAATAGGCCCTACAGGTTGATCATTTAAATGTATTAACACTTCGGAAAGCACCTTTGTCTACCCAGCAAAAGTGGGTTTTCCAGTTAACAATTTTATCTGTTACTAAGGGCACCATTTCTGCATTCCACCAGCTTGGTTGTTGTGGGTTATAAGGAAGGTGGAACCTCCATTCAATATTGTGTTCTTTTGTACACTCTTATATATCACGTCCTTTGAAATGTGACCCCCTGTCACTGTGTATTAGATGGGGTTACCCACACATAGTACTTAACTTTTCTAGTCCCTTATCAGTAGGGACTAGATTCACTACTCACTAGATTTGGTGAGTAGATTCAAACCAGGGCCTTTCTTGACTCCAGGGCTGCTGCCCTTAGCTTAAGTTCTAGCACTTCTTCATTGGCTATGTGCCCACCTTCCTAGGCACTATGGTGCCCATTTTTTAATGTAACCAGTGTGTGTTGTCCACTGATGGATCTATTTCTAAAGCACATATTTTTTGCAAAAGCTTCTGCTTTCTGAGTACCTGGAGCCATAGATACCTTATGGGCAGGAACATAGGCTACAGTGAGCTCCTTTTACAACAGCCCAGCTGTCAGTACACAGGGTCAGATTCCAAGGTTTATGGGTGATTACCCACCAGGCCACTCTTAACTCAGCCCATGGCTATTGTTCTTGTTGTGTTCTTTGTTCTTATTTCCATTCAGATAGTATCAGTGGATGGTTGAATGGCAACTGCCATCCGGGTAGATAGATTGCCCTGTTTACAGACATCGGTTGCTCTAGGTCAAGGGTCAGCAAAGTTTTGAGGATGAAGAGCCAATCCTGTCCCTCACAACAATTTAAAAATTATTCGAGAGCCATAAATATATTTTTTTTAAATAAGGACAATTTAAAGTAATATTATAACAAGTAATAATATTAATTGTATCTATTAAAATAAGAAAAATTCACACAAAAAATTGCTCACAGGTACGTACTCAAAGAGCCACATGTGGCTCGTGAGCTGCAGTTTGCCGACCCTTGCTCTAGATAGCTAGAGTCATCAGGCTTCAGCTGGAATTTCCCCTATTTCTATTTTTGCAGGTTTCAGGTGATTACATGAAAGATAGAAGCAGGAAGATTTGGAGGTTAGTACTTCTCTGTCATAAGTAGTCATGCCATTTAGCTAGTATAGAAATCTGGGCCGTGGCCAAGGCCGGTAGGTGAAATGTGTTGTCAATGCACCCTTGATGGGAAAGGAAGTTCTTACTGTAACTGGCTTGTCTATCTCAATGTATCTCTTCTCTGTACCCTGCCATAGTTGGGACCAAAACCCAAGCTCCTTTTACTGTTTTTGCCATAATGTCCAGTCCATGCCTTCCAGGGTTACTGAAAGATCTCATTTAAATGGCAACTTCCCCTGGGAGATTCCAGGAGTTTTAACCTGTTTGTCCAGCATTTTGCATTCTCAAAGCCAGACAATTGTTCAGGTCCCCAGTCCCATATATGTCTCTCTTAACTAGGTGATACAATGGACAAAGGCATTGCACTAACTGGGGTATGAAAGTTCACCAGTACCCCAGAATTCCCACAAAAGCCTGTACCTCTTTCATGTTTCTTGGTATGGTATAGGCTCATAATTTTTATCTCTATGACAGTCTTGGGGACTATGCAAATCTTACCCATTCATACAACTCCTTAAAATCTTCACTGTGGTGACTGGTTCCTTCCTATATCTTCTCTGACTATTCGCTCTACTCTCAGTGATCCAGTAAAGCCTTCAAGGATTTCTGCAGCAGAAACAAATCTGGAAAGGTTAACAGCATGTCATAAATATAATAAGTTTATTTCACAGAGGCCCAGAAGGAAAACAGTGACACCTCCAAAACTACCACCCCATTACATATGGTGGGGCTGGTTAATAACCTTGGGAGAAGCACATGGACGTAATAACCCAAGTGGGAAACACATTTTATAACATTTTCTTTGTCACTGTGAGGCATCAGCCTTGAAGCAAGGAAAGGCTTCATACCATCCAGAAAATATACGTACAACAATAACATATTGATAACCCATACTGGTAATTGAATTAAGTCCAGCTTAATGCAAGACGGTGAATGAAGGAATACAAAAATTAAAAAAATGGGGTTTGCCAGGGAGCCTAGGAGAACCAAGTGGCCATCCAGGATTTCCCAGATGCCTACTATCTGTTTAATTTACAGCCATTGTTTGCCCACTTTAACTTCTTTGATTAGATGCAGACTTTTACCATGCTACAAGGACAACAGGACTGCAAAAGCCTGACCATGGGACCATTTTTGCAGAAAGAGAATGGGCTGCATCTACATGTGTCATAATCTGATAATCAGGTTTGATCCTTTCAGTGTATGCCTCAATTTCGGTGAAAGACATCTTATACCAGGATATCTCAAATTTCTTAAAATTTCACATAGTTTTCTGGACTACTTATATACAAATACAACATAAAGAAAGCCCAGTGTTCTATTCATTTGAGAATGTTTTCCATGTCATTTTAACATACAAAATAAGTCTAATTAGTTTAATATTTATCTTTTATAAGGAGAGAAAACAAACCTTTTTAGATATTCCAGGGGCCCTTTGGAATACCCCAAAGCTATCTCCAGGTCAAGAAAAAGACTACATTTTCATTAGCTTGCTTTTAATATTTAAATTCATTTACTTATTCAAATTAATTCCAATCTTATTTAGCTTGACCATACAAAATTTCCTTTCTCAAGATATCTTTTCCACAAACCTATTATAACTTTCTTTTTACGTTTAGATTTTTTTCTTTCTTTCTTTTTTTTTTTTCTTCTCCTCCATTCTGAAACAAGCAGCCTCACTTTAGGACAAAATTACTTTCTTTTCCCTCAATAATACATCTCCATACCTTATACCTACTTTTACTAAAAATATCATTTCATTGCATTCAAAGTTGTTTTCCTTATTATTTCTAATAGTTCTAATTATGCATAATGGGATTTTAACCCTTGAAAAAACCCTTAATTCTACTGAAAACTAAGTAAGCAATTAGCATTGATTAGACTGGCCACTTTATAAATTCACTTCATAACCTCTAGAAACATAGGTTCTTTTACTGAAAAATATATTTTGTAATTATTAGAAACATGTTTCCTCAACAAAATATAAAACATATTCATTAACATATTTAAATTAATCTTTTAATTTCTCTATAATAAGAAAGCACAAGTGGATAAACTTTGTCTTAACATTTAACTTAACTTGGCAAAAATTTAAGGTTTCAAGTTACCAAAAGATTTTTGGGAAACTTTTTAATTCATATACTACATGTATACAGTACATACATGGACATACAAATGCACAGACAAACACGGAAGAGACCTCATAGTTTTTATTTTAAAATGCTAGCTTTTGTATCCTAGGCAAAATAATACAACATTTAAAAGAAAAACTGGATACAAATTACAGTTTTGAAGATGGCCTAACTTAAGGTTTTGTTCAGATAGCCAAAGCTTTGCATGCTGTAAGAATTCCTTTAAAGCTGTTTTAAAAATCAATTTATAATCAATCAAAAAATGCATTCTGTTGTCTCTGAGAGGTTTGAGATCCTCTCTTTAAAAGGTTCCCTTTAAGGTGGACTTGTCGACATACATAAACAAAAGAAAATGGAAAACAAGTGTGTATAATAAATTTGGAAAACTCAGAAAATAGAGAGCATGGCCTCACAAAGCATGAATTTAAAAGCAGGAGATTTTCCTACAGGAAAATGGTGCCAAAGGTGGAGCCTAAGGACAAGATGTCAGATGCCACATGTCCTGAAACACAGAAGATAGGGGAGGTACAGAAGAAGCCGCATTTTACTTTTCACTGTTCATGTGCCTTGGTTAATTTAGAATCCTGAATACCTTTGGAAGCCTCAAGGTACCACTTAAAACAAATGGAACTAAAGACCTCATGACTTTTTTTTTTTTTTTAGTTTTTTTAATAATTAAATGTATTGGGGTGACAATGTTTAGTATAAAAGAAGTGGGATCTGTTTAAAAGACCTATCCACTCCTACCCTCCTTAATTAGCCAGTCCCCATGTTAACAAAGTTGTAGACAGTCTGTTATCTTTCATAGTTTCCATTGTTCCTCCAACCTTTTAACCCTGGCTCTGCCTCTAACTGGGCGTCCATGTCCAGCCCAACTGCCATAAGAGAGGCCAGTCCACAGCCATGGTCCTAGGCATTCTTTCTTTGCCACAGTGTGTAAATGCATATCATTTCAAACAAATGCATAAGATCAGCTGGCATTTTGGGGGCATCCCCATACATAGCAGTGGTATACATGAATGTAGCATATGGGTCACCCTCCCCCACATGGAAGTAGATGGCCAAACCAAGATTTCCCCTGTGAATGCCTCTTTCCCAAAGCTTATTTATCTAGTCTTCCGGCTGGCTTGCCAATGGTTGGGAAAATTTCCAGGGTCCTAGAGACCCATAGAAGGAGGCTGACAAGTCTATCATGCATTATAAGTTTATTAAAGGAACTTATGAATGAAACATGTCCAGGGCGGTGGTGAGACACCGTGGATATCCTCTACACAGCACAGCAGGCGATAAGGGGTCATATAGGACAGAGCAGAGTGGATCAGGGTACTTGGGCATAACCTGCCCCAGATCAGGAGAAAACGTCTATCATGCTTGCCTAGGGTGGGACAAGGGCCTGTTCCAGAAACTGGCACTACCAGCACTCTGTGGGGTATAGAGGAGGGGTCAGGCACACAATCTCTGAGGGGATATTTCTGAAGCAATTTCTATTCTGCCCTGGATCTAACTGGATCTAGCACAAGGGTCTGAGAGCACTCAAGTCATGGAAGTCTCCTCTGCAGCTGCTTATTTGTTTTGTTTCTTCTCCAACAACTGGACTAGTCTTACTCATAAACCGCCAAGTCTACAAATTAATAGCTAGAAACTTGTCCGTTAATAGTATCTTGGTCTTTTCAATATAAGAATGTTTTCTAGATTTTTACAGGTAAATGCTCAGTGTTTCACATGTCTGCTCTAGCCTTCTGAAAATAGGCACTGAGTACCCAGAGTGGCTTTTGTGACTCCATAGAAGCCAATGAGAGAGATGACTCAATCATGACTATCACAATCCCTCGCTCTTCTCTGATACAAAATTGCTGATCTGTTTTGGTTCCTTAACTCATGCCTGCTAAGTTATGACTAGTCCTATCTAATGTTTTGGGATGGTGTGACACCCACTATTGATGTCTAGGGTAATAGAGATTTGCCTCTGGATTCACAGACTCTTCACGTCATGGTCCCTTTAACGTTAGCACTCCCTGTTCCCTTTCTATAACATTTAGGAATTTCTTGATTACCTGTTACTACTTGAAGATAAATGGAAACTAAAACAACTACCTTAGTTTCCTCCTTCTTCCAGTGGTACAGAATAGTTCTCCATGTTAAGTGGTGCTAAGTGGTTGTAAATCTGCCAGTGATGATCAGCATTAGTTCAGTTGTGTTTCCTATATGCTAGCAGTTCTCAACCTTCATAATGCTGTGACCTCTTAATACAGTTCCTCATGTTGTGGTGACCCCCAACCATAAAATTATTTTTGTTGCTACTTTATAACTGTAATTTTGCTACTGTTATGAATCGTACTGTAAGCATTTTTTGTTTTCCAATGGTGTTAGGTGACCCCTGTGAAAGGGTCGTTCGACCCCCAAAGGGGTCGCAACCCACAGGTTGAGAACCGCTGCCTATACAAACATGAATGTTTGCATAGCAGCAACCTGCTCAGTCTCCAAAGTTTAGATCCATAGTCCCATCTGACCTTTTTGTCCTGCTTCTGTTCCTTTCAGTACTTTAGCCAGGATGAAGGGAGCAGCTTTTCCTTTTCCTGTTTGAAAGGGATTTATATCACATATCCTATTCCTTAATGAAGTGGCCTTCACTCTGTCTTTTTCTGTATCACCATAAGTAAAAGACAGTAAGTTTACTGTTTAGCAAATACAAACCAAAAAATACCTCATTGCCTCTACTGAGAAAACAACAAGCTTGCTTTTCTCCTTGAGGCTATGATATATAATTTTTATCATCATTGCCTAAATGTTAATACTGACTGATATGTGAGTCATCTATGGATCTGCTTCTATTGAATATTATTTATCTTAATTATGTAACAAGCTTCTGTTTTTTCATACTTCTTTTTACATTTTTCCTAGTCTTTTATTTCCTGGATAGTGGGTATAAAATAACAATGTAGAGGAGATAGAAACATGATATTTTTAAATTTGCATCTCTGAGTTTACAAGTTCTCTCCTTTAGCTGCTAGGTGGCTAGGATAAGGAGCTAAACATTCATATTCTATCAATTTAGGTGCTGTTTTAATTAGATTGTTTTTATTCCTTGTTAATAAAATCACTATTCACATCATGGTTGCTAAATGACTAATCTCTTTAATCTTGTAATCATTTGATCTAGGATGTTTTCAGAGTGCTATTTCACAGAGTTTTGTGTCAGGATCTATGAATATAATTTCTTTGAAAATCATCAAGTATTCATAAATTCTCTCTGATTTCTAGTTACTATTGTACTACTAATTTTTCACAAAAATCCAGGAGAGGAGAAATTTTAGATCGAGTGACGTAATTTTACATTTAAAGCTTTTTGGATTCTAATTCATCTGCTATTTCAATTTGTCATTAAAAATTGTTTACTCTTCTACCTATCTGCACCTCAGGAAAAGTGTTGTTGTTGTTTTGTTCTCCCCCCTCCCCCCTTATCAACCATGGCTCTCTGCTCACCCATGGAAGACATGTTTCTTTCTGGAATTCAATTTCTCAGGTTTCCTTGCATTCACTGCTCTACAATAACCTCCTATAAAAGGCTATTTTTTAAAAAAAAGTTTATCTTTTATTTTTTTTCTTTTTGCTACTATGAAATCACAGGCCTTACCATCATTCCACATCCTAACAAGAAGTCGTAGCACTCAAGTTTATTTTAAAGCATGGAAAATATAAGAATTATTTCGTTATATTTATTTAATTGTAAATCTGGATTTGGCAGTCACTAAAAGTATGTGTGTATGTGTGTTTAAGTTAAAGGTAAATTTAAATTTAAACTTAAAATATTTTAAACTGAGTTAGTGTAGGTAATTGTATCATAGTTAAAGGGTGAATAAGTAAATGGAGGATTTAATTTAAATCCCTCATTTGACCCCATTTGATTTACCCTCACCTATGCAAAATATAGAATCACTGTCCAGAGACATAAAATATTATTGGGCAGACTAAATGTAATAGCCCCAGCAAAAGTAGTGACATCAATGTTTCTCACAAATGAATATATAAAATAAAGATTTAGAACAGTAGGAAGTTGTTATGATGTTCAAGTGTCTTCAAGTAATCAATGATAATACTGATACATAACTTCTCAAAGAAAACAATAGAAGAAAAACCATGATTAAATATGTATTTAAAAATTCAACATGTGTGGGTACTTCCAGCCTAGACTTTTAGCAAAATTATCCTTAAAAATAAAGATTAAATTGAAAATGTTATTTTAAAAAAAGCTGAGAAAATGTATCACTAGCATTCCTGGTAATAAAGGAAGTAGTATATTGTTATCTTAAAACAAAATGTAAGTGAAACCAGATAGAAGATCAAACAATCAGGAAAGGATAATATATATCTAAAAGAGAAATATTTTGATATATCAAAATGAATATTAGCTGCTTAAAGTAATGTAGTGAAACCTAATAGAGTTTAAAAATTTTAAGGTACATTAGAGCAAGAGGATATAAATTCAGAGAAAGATAAATGGAATGTAATCCAAAGCCCTGGACATTTCCAGATTGAAATATAGATATTTTTATTAAACTTTGTTAACATAGAAATATATACTATAACATGGAAACTATGAATATAATGGTAAAAGAATGAGTAACTATACTGGTAATAGAAGGAAAATGATATAATTTTTAAAAATCAATATACAGAGGTCAAGTATATGATAAAAAAACATATAAAAGGCAGAATAAATAGAAAAGAAACAGTAAAATGTTTTATTTAAACTCCAAAATATCAGAAAGCACATTAAATATAAGTGGACTTTGTTGGGTGGTCGGAAAAGTCATGACAAATGTTTGCGACAGATGTAACTCATTCATTTTTGGAAGTGTTAGAGTCATTTGTATCTATGTTATTGCTATGTCATTTGACAGTTGACAGTTCTAGCTTCATTCTAAAAAAAACTGAGCGATTTGGTTGAGTTTTGGAGATTTTACAAGCTGAAGATTGAAGACCAAACTGTGCATTTTTGCCATATTTTACTGTTTTACTTCCATAAAGAGAAGAACGCGCGTAAAGCTTGTGAAAATTTGCATAAAGTTTACTGTGACAATGCTCTATAAGAACATCAGTGCCAATGATGGTTCACGGAATTCCATGCTGGTGATTTTGATCTCACCGATGCTCCTCAGTCAGGGAGGCCCACCGAGGTTGATGACAACAAAATAAAGTCATTGATCAAGTCAAACCCACGTTACATGACATGAGAGATTGCAGAAACATTGAACATCCATCATTCAAGCATTCACGACTACCTGAAGAAGCTGGGATACGTAAGCATGCTCGATATTTGGGTCCCGCATGAACTCAAAGAAGTTCATTTGACGATGTGTATGAATATCTTCAATATGCTCATTAAACATGAGGAAAACAATCCTTTTTTGAAGCGACTGATAACTGGTGATGAGAAGTGGATTGTTTACAACAATGTGGTGCACAAACGGTCTTGGTCCCAATGTGATGATTCACCTCAAACGACATCGAAAGCAGACATTCATCAGAGGAAGGTTATGTTCTCAGGGTGGTGGGATTTTAAAAGTGTCGTGTTTTTTGAGCTCCTACCAAGGAACCAAACAATCAATTTGAATGTGTACTGTCGGCAATTGGACAGTCTGAATGAATCCATCATCCAGAAATGTCCAGGGCCAGCTGAGTGGCGCGTTGGTTAAGAGCTGGCTTGGGACGCCAGAAGGCCCGGGTTCAGATCCCATATATGAGGGCCAGTGACACTGCCCTCTACAGCTAAGACGCTGAACAGCAGCTCAACCTGGAGCTGGGCTGCCGTGAGTCACCGGTGACGGCATAGGCTGCAGCCCCTGCTGCAGTGAGTTGCCATGGGCTTACCATGTTTAGCCAGCAGCCGCAGTGAGCGGCCATCCAGAAGCCGGCAACTGATCTGCCTAGCCCGGGTAAGAGCGTAATGATGGTACCAACTTGGGCCAGTGAAGCAATGTCCTCGACAACTAGACTGAAGAACAAAAGGAGAGCAACTTGTCTGTTCCCCTTCCCCAAATTCCCCAGTGCTGTTCCCATGGGCCCCCAATTCCCCAATAAAAATCTTTAAAAAAAAAATGTCCAGAGCTTGTTAATTGTAAAGGAGTTGTGTTCTATCGCAACAACACGTAACCACACACAAGTTTGATCATGTGTCAGAAATTATTGGAGTTTGGATGGGATGTGTTGCTATACCCACCATACTCATCTGACCTTGTGCCATCAGATTTCCACTTGTTTTGCTCTCTTCAAAATTCCTTGTGTGGTATAATGTTCAATTCAGAGGAGGCTGTAAATCAGCACCTCATTCAGTTTATCGCAAATAAAGACAGGTCTTTCTATGAATGAGGAATTATGAAGCTCACTGAAAGATGGCAAAAGGTTATCAAACAAAATGGGAAATATATTATTGATTGATCTTTGTTCTTTATATAAGTAAATGACCTTTGAAAAACATGGACAAATATGTCATGACTTTTCCGACAACCCAATATGTTTACTTAACAGACAATAATTATACATAAAAGAAAATAAGTTCCATACTGCTAATAATAGAAATATATAAAATAAGTAGCATTTAAAAGCATAGAAAATCAAATACTATGCAAATGCCAACCAGAAGAAATTGATGGAGCTATTAGTCCGACAGTTGAATTTTAGGGAAAAGGGCAATTTCATGATTATAAGATGTTTAATTAATCAAGAAACTATAGCAAGTTTTAATTTGTAATCTTATAATATCATCTCAAAACATATAATGTAAATTTTGACAAAATATAAAAAGACAAATAAAAATCTACAATTATAGTGAGAGTTTTTAATCTACCTTTATCAGTACTTGATAGGATACTTAGACCAAAAATGAGTAAGAATATAGCAGATTTGAACTCTTTGATTACCAAACTTGATATAATTTTTATCTATAGACATCTGCTTTCAACAATTGCAGAAAGCATATCTTTTCAAGTACACATGAAACATTAACAAAATTTCACAATATGCTATGCCATTAATCAAATGTTGACATAGTTGAAGAGTTAAATCATTCAGAATCATTCTCATTATAGAATAATGGAAATACGCTAGAATGTCATAACAAATATAACTCCCAAGCAATATATGTTTAGAATGTAAAGCTTTTTTCTAACTAATCCATAGGTCAAAGAACTAAATCATAAGGATAATTAGAAAATATTTTATACTAAATAATAATGAGTATATGATATATGTAAATTAAAAAGGAGAGAAACAAAGTTATATCTTTGAATAGACATACAAAAAGAAATAATCCTGAGAATGGAGGGGGGAGAAAAAGAGGGAGAGAGAAAGAGAGAGAGAGAGAGAGAGAGAGAGAGAGAGAGAGAGAGAGAGAGAGAGAGGAAGAGAGAGTGTTTGGAAACAAAACAGGCAATATCTAAGAAATAAAGGATATGACAGCAAATACTACAGATACTTAAAAAAGAAATCTAAAGAGCTTTAGTAATAGCTAATAGTAATAATTATTTTTAAAAATAAACAGGAAAAATTTCCTAAAGGAATCAAAATACAACGTAGTAAAAATGACACACAAATAAAGGGATATTATAATTAGTCCTATTACATATTAAAGAAACAGAAACTTCACTTAAAAACATACCCACAAGGCCAGCCAAGTGGCTCAGTTGGTTAAGAGCTCACTCAAGAGTGGGAGCTCTGAGCAACTGAGTCGTCGGTTTGAGTCCCGGCCCGAGCTGAGCTGCTGCTGAACTGCCGCTGAGCTGCCAACAGGTGGCAGGATGGCTCAGCTAAAAGACAAATAAATCATACCCACAATAATAAATCCAGGCCAAGGTACTATACTGAGGAATGTTTTCAAACAGAAGCAATAATAATTTTCATCCCATAACAAATTTTTCCAGAGAAAAGGAAAAAAGGGAAAAACACTAATTCCTTTTATGAGGCCAGCATATCCTTGATTCCAATATCTGAGGAGATTATAAAAAAATTACAAGTATTTCACTGTCATGAACATAGATGAAAATCTCAAACAAAACATTAGCAAGTTAAAGCCACTAATAAATAAAATGCACACTACACCACAAAAAATTTGGCTTATTTAAGGAATGTTAGGTTGTATTTCATAAAGCATATCCATAGAACCTTATAAAAAACAATTACTCTACATGAGGAAATTTTGAAAAGCATTCTCACTAAGAGGCATGGAAGCCCATTATCATCATTTCTACTTGATATTGTATTAGAAGTCCTAGCTAGTTCAATAATAAAGATAAATAATGAACATATATGGATTAAAAAGAAAGTGCCAGAATGAATACTTTACATAATTCTATGTGGAATCATCTAAACAATCTATATGTAAATTGTTCGGTCTAATAAATGAGTTTAGCCATATTGCTGGATACACATTAAATAAAATCTCTATTGCATTTGTAGGTCACAGTGTGGCATGAAATCTCACATGCACACACACCATTTGGAACAGCACCAAAAATTTCAAATACTTAAGAATATATATAAAGGGTAAGATATGAAAGACTTTTGATGAAAAATATAAAATATGAAGGGAATTTTTAAAAAGAACTAAACACATAAGGGAATATTTCACATCCATGAATTGAAAGACAATATCGGAGAGATGTCAGTTCTTTACAAATTGATCTATAGACTCAAGACACTCCCAAACAAATTCATGCATACCTTTAATTAAAATTTGCAAATATATCTACATTAGATATTCAAAGGCCAAAAATAGTATGACTTTTGAAGGAAAGGAGAAAAGGTAGGAGTTATTTTACTGAATATCAAGACTTGCTATGAAACAAAAGTTATTATGACAGTGTAGCATTCATGCAATGTTAAAAAAAGTAAATTAATAGAACAGGTGAGTCTTGAACACATCGTAGGAACCTTTCATCCATGCAAAGATGACACAAATAGTGGAGAACGAACTTTTTAAAATGCTGTTTTGTCAATTGGATTGTCATATGGAAAATTTATAGTAATCCCAAACTGGACACAACCCAAATCTTTAACAAGCTAGATTGTGTACATGAATTACTGCATATGAAAAATACAGGGCTATTGAGAATGAAATAAATGAACATGCATTATATGGATGGCTCTCATAAACATGTTGTATGAAAGAAGCCATCATAAAAGAATGCATGCTAATTTATTTAAAGGTTCAATTCAGACAAAACTAATCTTCATTGTTACAAATGAAGATGCTGGTTAGCTTTGGTATGAACAGCGGGGATAAATATTGGAAGGACATGAGAGAGACAGTTAGGCTTCTAGTTTGCTAGCATTATTCTATTTTTTAAACTGGAAGGTAGTCACATGGATAATGTTCACTTTTAAAAATCTGTTGAATTTCACACTTAGGATTTGTGCATTTTTCAAGATATACTTTCTATAAATATTTAGCATTTGTATATCTGAAAAACTAATTTTTGATGTTTTGTAACTATAAATGTCCAAATTTCTCAGCTTTCTATATTACACAAACATGAGGCACTAGAAATAACTCCATGTTATTCAATAAGGTATGGGTGTATTTGTATGAAGAAAATAAATTAGGTACACACAGACCAAAATGTACATTTAGATGTATCTTGAAGCAATAAATATATTTTTAAGCACTGTAACTATGTTCCCAGGACATAGTATAACACTGGAAAAGTAGTTTGTATTTAAGAAGTATTTAGTATAAACTGAAACTAAATGTAGTTGAGTCTTTTTATAAACTTGTGACCTTGACCAAGCTAGAGCTGTTTCCTCAGTATTATTATTGAAAAAGTTAATAAGTGTTTCATAATATATTTTTTAATAATTAAGTATAATAAAATATGGAAAGTAACTAGCACTTAGTAAATACTTAATAAGTAATTTACAAGCATAGTAATAATATTATACTAATATCAATACTCCAACCCTTATTTGTTAAATTAATTCCTGGTAAATTGATTTAAATTAAAATATTTCATATAATTGAAACATATGGTAATGAAGACTATTTCTGGTCATTTTTCATGAACTTGACTATACTAAATGATTTATAAAAATATTTCTTTGAGATTTTTGCTAATTTGCACCTTAGGGTATAAATAATTAATTTTAGAAGCACATAGTAATGAGCAACTTATATTTAAAAGCTACTGATCACATATTCTTACCACCATCTTAATGGCCTCCAATGGGAAAAAACACTAGGCCCAGCTTATGGTTCTGTGGTATTTTTTACCATACATTTTAAGCATGAATTATGAAGTTTTATTTTATATTACTAATTTTGCCTTAAAGAAGGCTTTTGATCTTCAGACATTGACCTAATCTTCCTGACATTCAGTGAACTCACTTTCAGAGTAGAGTAGGAGTAATTATTACTTATTATTATCTAGAGGATTAAATGATAAGATTTGGGTGATTATAAATGGTAAAGCTTGACAGAAATAAGTTTTCTTAACATTGTTGAAGAGCTTTCACATTAACATTATCTAAAATTTTCATTGGCACATCTAACTTTTTCTATCCCTCATCTCTCACATCTAATTCATCAGCAGATATTTTCAATTTTGCCAACAGAACAGACAAATAAGCCTGTTTCTCTTTATTTACATTGACTCTATCCCAAACAGCCATTACCTCTCACTTGAGAGTAAGGAGTGCTTTATATTTTGCCACCTCTGATTTATTTTTCACAATAGCACCCGGATTCATGATCAGAAATTCAAATAAAATAAGTTTACTCCCTTATTCAAAACCAAAAAGTTGCTTCCTATTATTCTGGTATAAAAGCTATACTACTTACTCTAATTAAAAAAAAAAAATAAAAAAAAAAGGGAGGGAAGGAAGCAAGAAGGGAGGGAAGAAGGAAAGAAAGAAAAGAAAAAAAGAAAGAAAGAAAAAAATATTTTTCAAGTAAGTCAAGCTTATTCCCGCCTCCAGGACTTCATGCTAGCCATGGACTGAAGTCTTTCTTCTAATTATCTGAATAAATTGTTGATAAAATTCAGTTCCTAGCTTGAACACTATGTTTTCTAAGATGATTTCTTTCTTGACTTATTTATAGTAGTTCTGTCTCAGATTATATTTCTGTAATTTACTCTCACGATAACATTTTTATGAGGAATTATCATGTCATTTAATACTTTTCTTATTTATGTTTCTGAATGAGAGTTTTATACAAATAAGGCTTTTGTTTGTCACATTGAGTGTCTTGGCTTCACTTGAAAATTAGCACTGAGACTGTGTTTGTTAAATAAATATAATACAGTTTAATCACTAGCAAACAAGGGGAATAGGGAACCTAGACCAGATGGGTTCCATCATCAAAGGAGCATATACGAATTTTAAGATGTAATGCTTTAGCAATTTACTATTAAATTAGTAGTTGGGAACCTTAAAACACCGATATAGAAGTAACTTAGTTGACTATTAGTGCAAGAGTTATATACACAAATAATGATACAGTCATAATATTTGTCCTTAAGGACTTTAAAATATAAAATATATGCACTCCACATTATTAGGTATTGACCAATTTTAAAAACAAAAATGGTGTAAAAATATTAAAATAAAACAAAACATATGGTGTAATTAAGGTACAATTTGTTGTTAGAAGGAATTCAATTTGGACTAGGGTTATCACTTAAATATTTATGGAGAAATTAATAAATGCCAATCACTGTCATTAAAAAGATTTAGATAATTAAATGTTTAAGGGAAAGGTTAAAATTTTTGAAAGGAAATTGAGGAATTAAAAACCTTATTTTTTAATATTAGTGAACTTTTTTGCAGTTTTCTTTCTTTTAGAGAATGGTTTTAAAAAAATAGAGCCAGTCAAAGCAAAACATAAAGTTTCTTTCAAATAAGTAATCCATTATTAAACTAGGCCCTGGAATCACTGTCATTCTAATCTGTACAGGAAACAATTAAAAGTTGCCAGCTGCACAAGGCCTCAATTGGCAACATCAAACTAATCATTTTGAATGTGAGGACTTTTCGGAAAACATAAAATGTAACGCCAAAAGTATTTTCACAAGTTATAGAATTTTGAATTGGATTTGGCATCCGAAATGCTTGATAAGGCAGCATTTCCCAGTGTGTTACAGCACTGGACCATTTCACTGGAAGCATATTTTGGTCCCATCATTAAACATAAAAAACTTAACCATATTGACAGTTAGATGACCATTGGACTCCTAAGTGAACTGTCATGTAAGATATGTTAACTTATTTTGCTTAGCATAATACACTCAAAGTCTGAAATAAGTCAGACAGAAAACGTTGAGAGCTATATGATTTCACTCATATATGGGATATAAAACTGAAAGCAACAAAGGAACAAGTCAAACAAATAAGGAAACAAAAACTTATAGCTACAGACAACAGTTTAGTGGTTACCAGAGGGTAAGGGGGAGGGGGACACAGGGAAGGGGGTAGTAAATGAGAGAAAGCAGGTCAAATATATGGTGATGGAAGGAGAACTGACTCTGGGTGATGAGCACACAATGTGATATATAGATGATGTATTACAGAATTGTACACTTGAAACCTATGTAATTTTACTAACCATTGTGACCCCAATAGATTTAATTAAAGAAAAGAAAAGATAGATTAACTTCAAAATAGTTGATTCTGAGGTTTGACTTTAATTTTTCATTTATCACATGCACACTGAAAATGCTTTTATATGATTTTAGAAGACTATGTTCCAAGCTAGCCTAGCTTTAATCTTCTTACTTGACTCTTTTCGTCGCCTTCCTGTGTATAGGCTATTTGAAAGGAAGCTATTACACAAAATGTGTAGCACAAGGTAGATACTCAATAAATTGTAGCTCTTTATTATTAATATTAATAATAATGTTGATTTTATTAGTTATGTTTTTATAATACTCTATATGGCTAGCTTCTTAACATTGATGCTATTTGATGATGTCTCTATTAGAGTCCAGTCAGGAAAACAGAAGTCATGCTAATTAATTCAGACAGAAGATGTTAAACACAGAAAACTATTTACAGAGGTGTTAAAAAGGTAGAAGGAGCAAAAGAGATACTGAAGTAACTGGGGACTGACAATTTCAGGGAACTTCTCCCACCCTAGAGGGCTGGAAAAACCACAGGAAGGGAGATAGTGTTTGTGAAGTCCAGGTTAACATGTGCCCTTGCATCTGCTGGAAACTGGAAAAGCCAGAACCTTCAAAGCCTGCTGAGGCCTCAGCTCCTCTCTGCTGTAGCCTTCAGTGCTGCTGAAAGCCTCTGTAGCTGGCAGCTTCAGCAGCTGCTGGCAGCCACCCATTGCTACTGCTAAGGGAATACCAAGGGCACTGAAGCCAGTCACCGCTTACTGGTATGCCGCCCCTTCTTCCTGCTAAGACCCTACCAGCAATCTCCAGGACATAATGTGGAGTAAAGTAAACAAATCCCAAAAGGTCACATACTGTATGATTCAATTTAGATAATATTCTTGAAATGACAAAATTATGATATGAAAACATATTAGTGTTTGCCAGGGTTTAGGGATCATGAAGTTGCAAGAAAAGGATTGTAATGATTATGAAAAGATAAAATAAGGGAGATCTTTGTGGCGATGAAATAGTTTTGTATCTTGATCATGGTGGTTGTTACACAAATCTATATGTGTGGTAAAATGAAATAGAACTGAAATGAAATAGAGCACATTTTACAAATATCAATGCCTGTTTTTGATATTGTACGACGATTATGTAAGGTATAGCAAATTATATTATGAAAATATAATTATTTTAAAAACAGTAATGAATAAATACATACTGTATTTTGCCATGTATAGCATGCACTTTTTTGCCAAAGGTATATGAGGGAAAAATAAGGATACACATTATACACGGGTAGTATTAATTCTGTATCTATATAAAAGCTTTTAATTCTTTTATTTATGCTTATGAGTTAAAAGTGTAACTCTGGTCTTGTTAGGGAGACCACTTCATAGTTGGTATAGAGGCCTGACCACCGCACTGTATATCTGAAGCTGATGTTGAATAATAATGTATGACAACTATAATTATATATACATATAGTCATGGGACATGGAGTAGAACATGGCAATGGAGTCAATGGAATTGTAATAGATAAGTATGATATCGGGGGTGGGAGGGCAGGAGATGGGGGAGGGGGGTTGTTACTTTGTGAGGGTGAAAAGGATAACTATTGCATTTTTCTGTACACCTGAAACTAACAATAAAATTTAAAAAAAAGAGTAACTCTAGAAATCAATAATGATATCCACATGCAAAATAACACTCTGAAATATGATAATCGGTTTTGTTGAACTTGTGATGAACTTGCAATGATGAAGAGTTTTTGGCCTTCTATGATGCATAAATATTGTAAATTTGTCACCAGCACATAAACTTTCTTGTACCATAGTATGTTAAAAAAACAAATGCTAAAATTCCTTTATAATACAAAAACAAGTACCTAAATGTGAACAAAGAAAATTTTGAATTGAAAATTAAAACGAAAGTTTTTTTTCTGATAAGTTTGGGACAAAAACATGGGTGCGCATTATACATGGCAAAATATGGTAAATAAACCCTAGTAATGCCTCTCAATGTCAACAGTAACTGGAATCCAGATGGCAGAGGAGTCGAGAAAATTTAATATATGGGGTTCAGATTTTTTTCAATATAGAATACAATAGTCAATGATAGGAATATAATTGAGTACATATAAATGTAGAAAAAATATAGCATAGTTCCAAGCATCTCTAATGTGCAACCACTTGTTAGCAAATTGAACTACAAAGAAATATTTGTAGAACTAAAACATTTAATTCATTCATCCAATAATAACAATTATCAATACCCGTGCTTTTGAAGACTCTAAATAGGTAACTGGAGAAAGGTTATATATATTCAGAAAACAATATGCTGTCCTCATAATGTTTCTTCCACATACTACATGATCAATATTTGTCAAGTGAATGGCTGAAATGAATTCACTAATTCTAAGTAATATTCTATTGTTAAATTTGTCTGTTTGCTTAATAATATAAAACTGTTTGAGAGTTTTGTATCTGCAATACCATATAGCTGACTTAGAGGATGGACTGGTGTAAGACCCTGCAGTCATGCAACTAATGGAAGGGGAACATCTAATTACTGAACATCTGCTCTTCTTATCATCCTGCGAATAACCCTCCCCTCCTCTGAAGCCTTTTGTGCCTTATGTCATCCTTAGCTCAGGATGTCAGACCTAATTAAAATTATAAAAACAAAATAAAACAAAAAAACCTCTGTATTAAACTCCCCTTAAATAATCCAATCATTGAGTTTGTTTCCTACTAAAACTCAATTAACAGAAATGGCCACCACATTTTAGCAAATCCCCCAATCTTCAAGGATTGTTGAAAAAAAAAAGCACAATTCCTTGCATTTTAATATGCACATGCAGATTTGGAAATGAAGATGTTTTTCCTGGCCTTCTCAAATTTTTTTCATGGAAGGAAGTAAATGTGTTTTGTTTAATATTGAGATATTAGGAAATTTTATAATTTTTACTTATCCTTTATATTGTTTTCAAACTATTTAGTAACCAATAGTATTATTAAAAATACTGTCTAGTATTAACTATCTCTAATAGTCATTTTTATTAGTAAGTATGCTATAATAATCCAGAACTTTTTTCATGTTATGACCGTGTTTTCTCTGAACCAAAACCAAGGTTGACTCTCAGCAAAACTGAGAAATAAGTAAAAGTCTTTATGAGCTCTTTCCTACTTTTACTTTTCTCCTCCTACACAATATGCCTTTTTGAGAATTGCTTCTTCATTTCTATCTTCCTCTCCTTTCCCCCAAAGTCAGTCTTTTAAAAAAATCATGTGACAGTGTGAATGAAGAAATATTGATTGTATACCCATTATTTACAGGAAAGTATAAATGAGTGTATAAAATAGTAATCTCCTCTTTAAGATATTTACATTTTAATGAAAATGAAAGTCAAAACACCAGCACTGCACCAAAAGAATAAATGTCCAATTTATAACTTTAGAGAACAATGAGCTCATTTTAGATCATTTTTTTGAAGATAAGAGATGATTTACTGAAAATCATCTCAAGTGACTATCTTACCCTCTCCTTTCCCATAAGGGGAGAATCACACATTCAAATTTCTTCTTTTAAGACCTTTATTCTCCTTTCTCAAAAATGACAAACTGAAATTAAAAGTTCCATACAATAGATCATTTTATCAGATCTCTGTAAGAAGTAAAATTATACATTGACTTTAGTGTAAGTAGATATAATAGCAAAAAATTTTAAAAAATAAAAGGAAAAAGGCAATTTGGTTCACACAGATGATGGTGGTCATTTTGTAAATTAAACCTAAGTCTACCTGATAGAATATTTAACCATGTCAGTTATATCACTTACTATTTATTTCTTCAATACATAAATTTCTGATAGAAATATTAATTTCAATATTTGGTCTACTCAAACGACCCGTTGTTTTCACTTACTACTATCTCTATCCTTTCATTTTATAACCTCTGATACAGGAGAAATATGCTTTAGGGGACCATCACTGAGAAAAAAAATGCTTACATTGTGACACATCATCATAATTGTATGAGGTTGGACAATTAAGTTCGCAAACTCATCCTAGAAAAAGTGCCACATACCTCATTGCTGAATATCACTATGGTCATCTTTGAAGTACTCAAGTATTTCCCTTGGGAAGCTATGCACTGACACCAGTGCCTAGTGCACCCTTCAAAGCAATTGTGGAATTCTTTTTCTGGAATGGCCATCAGAGCTGTTGTTGTACAACCCTTGATGAACTGAATGTCATCAAAGGTCTTCCTTTCAATATTTCCTTTATCTTCGGGCAAAGAAAGAAGTCACTGGGGGCCAGATCAGGTGAGTAGGGAGGGTGTTCTAATACAGTTATTTGTTTACTGGCTAAAAACTCCTTCACAACAGTGCCTTGTAAGCTGGTGCATTGTTGTGATGCAAGAAAAGTTCAGGTCATCTAACTTTTTCATGCGGCCTTTTCAGCATTTCCAAATAGTGAATTTGGTTAGCTGTTTGTCCAGTTGGTATAAATTCATAATGTATAATCCTTCTGATGTCAAAAAAGGTTAGCAACATTGTTGCAACAAGTCCGCAAACTTAATTATCTGACCTTGTATACATTCATTGTGGGATCAAGATTTTGTTGGATATATTTTAGGGTCAAATTTTGAGGACTATATCAAAATTGTACTATTGTGAGTATTCTAATATGTCTTAGAAATACATAAGCATAATGCAGCTGGAAACAGTCAATGAATGCTCAGATTTGAAATTTTCCGGAACACTCTCAAACTATTTCTTGTATATTTGCAAAAATATCATTTCCAAATTGTAAAGTTTCACATAAAATTGTAGTTAGTGCTTCGATTGAGCCTAAGATAGAATAGGTATAAAAACTTCAATTTTCAGTGTTGTAATAGTTTTTTTCTCCTGAGAGTGGAATCAGAAGTTTTCAATGTTTTTTTGTATTCTTATGAAAAATTCTGAAGCATGTGGATCCAGTCTCTTGTGTATATTGGAATTTTAATATATAAATTCACAGATTATAAATGGAAGCTTATAAAGCAATTCAGTTTTACATGTAAGTGATCTTATTGCCCCATTCTTAGACTGTTCATAGGTTTTGTAATGAATGTTTAATATTTCATTAGGTAGGGAAAGGGTTTGATTTTTTTTGTTGTTGCTGCTATCTGGGCAAGATGTTATCATTTTCTTTTTCTATCTTATTTATTAGTAATTTCGAATGTGCTCAAATATACCAACTGAGATCATTTAAAAGGATAGGCCTATGACTGATCATTATATATGTGTCCTGGATTTTTTAAAGACAAAATAATAAAAATTTTAGTTGCATGAATTAGAAAGTTAAATGTTAAATTGATTTTAAAAGAGAAGGGAAAAATAAAACAAACAGAAGACAATGTTTATTTGGTTTATATTTGGCTATATGAAGAAAATTGAACTTAAACATAAGATAATATTAGCTCAGTAAAAATGAGGGTAGGAAAGATATTTTAATCAAAGATGAAATATTCTACTGAATAATAAAAAATAATCCTCTCTGATACCTCTTTTTCTCATAAGTTTTATCCAAGTGAAACTGCTGAATTTTACCACTTCAAGGAAGTTACTGATTACAACATACTTCCCTTTAAATCTTGATTGCCAATACAATAATGCATAACTAGGTAAAGTATTTGAAAGACTCATATTTAGAAAGCCCAGACTATGCTAAAAATAAATGAAATTTTTAAATTTAAGGCCATCAAATAATAGAATTCTTATTACTACAGCATTAAACAATTGCTTTTCATCAGTCTCTTTTATTATAATCAGAGGCATATGCAAATTATATAAATTAAAAATCATTTTACAACTGATGTATGGTTTCTTTGTATAAAGAGATATCTTTTTGGGCCGGCCAAGTGGCACATTGGTTAGGAGTTGGCTTGGGATGCCAGCTCTGAGCAGCAGGGCCCCGGTTCAGATCCCATATGAGGGCCAGTGACGCTGTGCCCTCTACAGCTAAGATGGTGAACAACAGCTCGACCTGGAGCTGGGCTGCTGTGAGTCGCCGGCAACAACGTAGGCTGCAGTGGGGCTGGCCGGCAGCAGGTATGAGCTTTTGTGAGCTGCTGTGAGCCGCCATGAGAGGCCATCCAAGGGCCAGCGAGTGACTGCCTCACCTGGGAAGAGCAAAGTAATTATTACTAACATGAGCCAGTGAAGTGACGTCCTCGAAGAACAGAAGGACAGCAACTTGTCTGTTCCCCTTCCCTGATTCTCCAATGCTGTTCCCCTCTCCCAATTCCCCAATAAAATCTTTAAAAAAAAGAGATATCTTTCTGTGCAAAGTTACCCATCTAGAACATTCCAGGGAGGCTATGTTTACTGTAAACTACAATCATAGGGATATGATGCAGACCTAAAAAAATCTTATCCTAGAAAAAGGAGTGGACATATGTATGCACCCCTATGTTTATCGCAGCATTATTCACGGTGGTCAAGACATGGAAACAACTGAAATGTCTTTTGATAGATGGCTGGATAAGGAAGATGTGAAATATACACAGAGACACACACACACAGAGACACACAGACACACACACAGACACACACACACACACACAATGGCATATTACTCAGCCATACGAAAAAAGGAAATAGTGCCATTTACAACAACATGGATGGATCTTGAGATTATTGTGCTAAGTGAAATAACTCAGACAGAAAAAGTCAAGAACCATATGATTTCACTCATATGTGGGATATAAAACTGAAAGCAACTAATGAACAAGACAAACAAAATCTCATAGACACAGACAACAGTTTAGTGGTTACCAGAGGGTAAGGGGGAGGGGGGTGGTAGAAGAGGGAAAAAGGGGTCAAAGATATATTGAAGGAAGGAGAACTGACTCTGGGTGGTGAACACACAATGCAATATATAGATTATGTATTATAGAATTGTACACTTGAAACATATATAATTTTATTAACCAGTGTCACCCCAATACATTTAATAACAACTAAAAAGAAAGGGAGTGGAAAGAACTCTTAAATTCTTATTAGAACATAACTTGATTTTAATTTCTGCATGTGGAGTTACCAACAAAAACATGTTTTAAATGCTTGGTGAAAAGAGAAGTATGTAGTAAAGCAAAATTACAAAAGATAAAAGTAAAATTAAGTGTCTTTAGAAAATGATAAAGAATCAATGTAGCACTTTAGTCAGACCCTGGTGTCCTTTTAAAAATAAGGTTGTCAGCTGAGAGGACAGTGGATATTTCATTAATTTAATTAGATATTTTAAGTCATAAAGAAAATGTTATAAATTAATCAATACATGTATTAATTCCACGGTGAATTTAATAGATAGATAACTTCCATTTAATGGCTTAACTATTATAACTTGGGAACACTGGAGCTCTTTAGATATTTTCTGATAGGAACCCCAGGTACTTATCCACATACCCTCTCTTCTCATATCGTTATCTTATTCCAAATACCTTCACTGTCTTTTTCATTCTTTTATTTTTGCATGGTTCTCAAGCATGAATAAATTCCTTTACTTACATAAATATGATTGAACTAAGTCATCAGAATGACAATTAACAGATTAATAATAGTTCAGTAAAATAAACTTTTTCTTGGAGGGGTAGACAAGATGTGAGACGGATAAAAAGAATTTAGGTTAAGTTATCAAGAGCAGGCACCTAAAATTGTGTAATTATAAATTAATACACTTTCAAACCTACCACATTATTGAATTTAATAAAACAGTGATTCAAAATATTAGTAGCTTTCCCTCCTTTACTCTTGATCCTGTTTCTCTAGACTTAGAAAACTATAACTGACACCATTTCTATTTTACCTTAACCTGTGTCAGATATTCCTCTTATATACTGGATTCTATTTAGTGTTCCAAACTTCTACACATATGTAATTTACCATATTTCTAAAAAATATAACATTTTAGAGTAATTTTTCTAAAGTTCAGTATTTTTCTGGATATATATGTATTATTTAGTTTTTTGTGAGCAAATATAAATTAATGTTAAACTATCAGTTCCTTTAAAAATAGCTTGTAGTTATAAATGAGTAAAGAGCGTCTTAGAAATTTACATGAATGAATTAAGATTTCCCACATTAATGACTAGAATCTGGGTTTTTAATGAGGAGCTAGTTAGAAGAAAATGTCAACGAAGACCTGGTATAAAAGACAAAAGTATGCCAGAAATGAAGATTCAGGAGCTAAAATGCAATTTTGCCAATAGTTAGCAAAAAACATTATGAAACTGCTAAATAGTCAACAGCCTATGAAATACTCCGTGGACGAAAAGGATAGTCTGTATGGAGCTATCGAAGCTCTATTTTCTGAGCTCTATTTTAAAACTGAGGATGTTTAATTTATTTTTTACTTCATCAGTTTCCTTATTTCTTGCCTCTGCCTCTTAAATTTGCCGGTAGAGGACTAACCTACAATTTCTTTTCTCAATAGAATTTTTTCATTAAAAAAAATATGAAGAGAGACTATATGTATGTTGCCTCTGAGGTTTGTAAGGTCACAGAAGAATAATAAATTCCGTGAACCTGTTAAGAACACTCCAGTTTCAAAATATAAATTCCAGTAAAGAAAAGAGAAGAGTTTGTTTAAAATTCAGCCTTACTACCACTACTTATTTCACAGGTTTGCACAAATTGTGATGGGATAAAATGCTGTTAAGGAGGAATTTCTAAAGCAGAATAATCCTTTTAATAGCATTTACTTCTAATACTTGAGGAAATTTACCAATCTGGGTGTGTAAAAAGTCAAAGCTAGTCCTCAGAAAAATCAAAGAAGAAAAGAAACATGACTCTTTCAAATCTCTTAATTAAACAGAGAAGTTTACAGTGGATTAAGAACTTAAATTGCTAAGTTATGAAACAGTAAGGAACTATGATAAGTATAGCTATTCTTGAATGGGAACTATATTTAAAGAATAAATTGAAAATGAAACTTTTTGTTTCTTTATTCAATTTTATTTAGGGTAATTTCCACAGTAATCAGTAACAAATAGAAACTTCTTTCTTAGTATGTTCAAAATAAATATTTCTCTCAATTTATGTCCATGTAAGATAAATCAAATACAGGATTAGAGAACTATTTTATTTAACTTAATTAACAGCAAATATTATCTATGTGATTTGATTCTTTCCCAGATCAATTAATTTTTTATTTAAAATTAAATGCCTTTAATTTAAATATAAATCTTATACTTATGTATACAGTATTAAAAAAAAACAAAAAACAAAAAAACCAGAACTTTGAATTCCTCTTAATTTAGAGAAGGACATTGAAAAAACAATAGAAAATGGGACATTGCCCATTACTAAAAGTTGATCTTTTTAGTTTTGTTTGGGGGAGATTGGTTTAAGCTTGTTAACTATGGGAGAAAAAAATAAATCATGTGTAAACAAGTTTAGTGTTGGAAACTGTTTTCAGTGACTTCATCTGACACCTAAAAAGCTTTCATATGAAATAAATAAGAACAGCTCTGCTATCAAACACCAATGAACTCAATTAGGTGAGTATTGTTTATTAATAGCAACTGAAACTGTTCTTCTATACTGTACTTATTGATGTAAAAATTGCAGCTCACATTTCTAACAGCAATCTACCAATATTTTAATCCATTACACACACACACACACACACACACACACACACACACACAATTTCCCACTCTATCCTTAAATACAAAAGCTCTATTTTTAACACCCTTTTCCAAATATTTCATATTCTATCCGAAATTATATAATAACATTTTTATTTTGAGTTTTATTCTTTATCAGTGGCAGATAGCAAAATATTTGTTATCTATTCATTCTACTTCCAATAAAGTCCATAACTACTCATGGCTCCTAAAAGATATTCTCATAAACAACTGATGCATATAACATAAATTGATGCATGCTCGCATTCTTCATAAAGAAGTTGGTCAATGAAATAAATTTATGGATACAGAGCTGGATTGAAATGCTGTAAACATTAACTGAGCTTGTTGATTTTTGGAAAATTAAAACTGAACAATGATATATGAGGTGTGATCAAAACTATGGTGAATGTTTAAATTTTAAAAATTATTACAGTAAAAGACACATTACCATTAATCCCCCTCGCTTCAAACTCACTTATCCCATCGTTCTTGCCACTTTTCTGCAGCAGTTCTGGAAGTTCTCTTTCGTGAGTGTCTTTAGTTGTGCTGAAGTGGCTGACTTGATGTCCTGAATCAATTCAAAATGTTTACCTTTCATGGTCATTTTGACTTCGGGGAAGAGCCAGAAGTCTCACAGTGATAGATCCAGTGAATAAGGTGGATGAGGACACACTGTAATGTTTTTATTTGACAAAAATTGCCATACCGAAAGTGATATGTGACACGGAGCATTGTCATGATGGAGGATGAAGTAAAGACACTCATGAAAGAGGACTTCCAGAACTGCTTCAGAAAGTGGCAAGAACGATGGGATAAGTGTGTTTGAAGAAAGGGTGAATATTTTGAGGGGGATTGATGGCAATGTGTCTTTTACTGTAATAATTTTTTTATTATTTAAACATTCACTGTACCTTTTGATCACATCTCATACTCCTATTATATTAAGCTTATCTGAACTTCTTTGTGACCATATCTACTAAAAATAAAACTTTACATTTTTTTTTGTATTTTTCATAATGTTTGCCTTGTTTCACATTTCACAGCATTATATTAAATTCCTTAAATATTTGCAAATCCTATGCATTTAAAAATATTCAGCATAACCTTACTGCTTTGCTATTAGATCTTTTTTTGGTGGGAAAGTAGAATTACTTGTTGCTTTGGTTTTGTTTGTATTGGGGTTGCTGGTTTTCACATATTTTTATTTTTGTTTCTTTTAACTTTTGTGTATAGAATTCTGGGGGTGTCCTTTTTCAATACTTGAATGATAATACTCCCTTGTTTTCTTGTTTACATGGTTTTTGACAAGAAATCTGCTCTGATTTTTACCTGTATTCCTCAGCATGTATTGTCAAGACTTTTTTCTCTGTTATCCTTCAAAATTTTTTTCTTTATCATTGGTCTTTAGAAGATTAAATATAATATGTCTCTGTAGGTTAGTTGTTTCTCTCTTTATATTTAACCTTCATTTTGTACTCTGAGCTTCTTGGGTTTGTGGCTTAATGCCTTTAAATTTCAGAAAATTCTTGACCAACATCTCTTCACATATTTTTATCTTTGTTTTATCTCTCATTTAAGTTTAAGATTTCAATTACATGTGTTGATATTTTCCCAGTCTGAGATGCTCTCTTCTTTGTTTATTATTTTCACATTTCTTTTTCATGTGCTCACTTCAATTTTCTATTTACTTATCTTCAAGTTCCTTAAGGTTGAGTGTCAAGTCTGTGATAATCCCATTGAAGACATTCTTCATGTCCATTACCATTACTTTTTAAAAATTTCTAGCATACCTTTTTTGTTTGTTTGTTTTCCCCAGTTTAACATTATTTATCACAGTTCTGCAAGTTAGCAAATTCAGATCAAGGCACTGGCAGATTTCATGTCTGGTGAGGGCCCACTTCTTGGTTCATAGACTGCTGACCCTTGTGTTCTCACATTCCCAGAAAGGCCTAGCATGTCATTTTGATTGTTACTTATAGTCTCTGTTTTATTGTAGATATTCCCCGTTTGTTTTTGCATGTTGTCCATCATTCCAACTATAGCCTTTGACATATTAATCATAGCTATTTGAGTTTCCCTGTCTCCAAGTTTCAACATCTTGATCATACCTGAAACTGCTTTGTTCATTTTGTCCCTCTTGTTGTAATTTCTTACTTGTTTAATTTTTAGGTGAAAACTCTACATCACCTGAAGGTTAAGAGAGACAAAGCTAGTGTTAATGCCTCAAAATGGGCATACTTCTTTTTTTCCAGCTTTATTAAGGTATTTTTGGAAAATAAACATTGTATATTTTTAAGGTGTACACATGTTTTGATATACATGTATTGTGAAATGATTCCCCCAGCCTATCCATTCTCTCACATATTTATTGTGTGTGTGTTTTTGTGTGTTTGGTGAGAACACAAGATCTACTCTCTCAGCAAATTTCAAGTATACAATATATTTTTATTAACTATAGTCACCATGTTGTACATTAGATTCCCAGAACTAATGGGTGTGTTTCCTTTGCTAGAACCGTAATATGGAAGTTTTAGTCAGTATAGCCAGGATAAGTTGGGTTTCCGTTCTATTGTTACTATAATTGGAATTATTACACACTGACTTTAAATTCCTCAAGTCTTGCCCATGCTTATTGTGGGGCTATGTTGATAGAGATTGTTGTTCATTATTTCTATACTTCTCTCAGCTTTAGGTTATCCTGGTGATTTCCTGCCTCAAAGAGATTTTCTCTCCAGGCTTTTGTCCCTATTTCCAAAGATAAACTGCTGTTGCCTATTACTGGTACTTGCTAGCCTGGGGGTGTGATGCACTGTTGGCAGTCTATATTATCCTCTTTGAACTGCAGATTTAGGCTGTGCTTGTGTCCTGGGTCTCAGATTTGAGTTTTTCTCAGGGACTTTGCCCCTCTTCTATATATACAGTCTTTTTAAAGGTCTTGGATGAAAACAGTTTTGCCCTTCCCTTACGGTTAGCACCTTTTTAAAAAGATTGCTAGCCCACCTTGCATTGGGTATCTTTCCATTTTAGTGGTTGGTTACCATGAGAGAGATAGTCCAGTATAATTGTTCTGCCATGACCAGAAGTTGAAGTTGGAAATAACTGTCCACAATCCAAGTGAGTCATACAACACATGAATATCTGGATATGTCAACTTAATTGAGAAGATCTGCAAGTGTGTGTGTGTGTGTGTGTGTGTGTGTGTGTGTGTGTGTGTGTATCCAAAATTACACTGCATAAAAGCCACATAACTAAGAATGGTTAAATATGAGAAAAAAAAAACTATGGAAAGAATGCTAACAATGTAAAGTTTATTTCATTTAAATCATTGCAGTCTATTTTAGAGGTTTGGTCTGCTTTCTTATCCCACAATGTGAACTACAAGGAACATAATAACTTTCATTTTGAATCTTTAATAGACTCACATTCACATGAAAAGTGATTTACATAAGTATTCATTTAATATTTTTTTTAAAAAAGCATTTTGCATGTGCCCTATATCATCTAATGGTATGTTATTTTTAAATGTTGGGCATATGAATCTGCACTAATGTCTGAATTATCTATTCCTCGAGGCTAGTGAACAACTAGCCTGCCAGCTGTCCATTATCGCTGAAGTCATTGCAAGAAATCTTTACATCATGGTATCCTATTAACTTTCACCCTTGGTTATTTTCTTTGTAGGGTGAGTGACATTGCTCTTTCAGTCCATCCTATGAGTTCATATAGTCTAGGTATTTGATCTGCCTTGTGGATTTCAGAACTGTATTTAAAAGATTAGTTTCTCAGTGGAAATGTATTGCAAAATGCATGTACCCTTTAGGGAGAAAAAATTGGGTGGAGAGCAAGTGAGGTGAACATTTGTCTCTGTTAAGGTGAGATTAATGTCTCCCAAATCAAAGTATGTTTCATAGTATGTTAATCTCCACTCTGTCTTCAGTGGTAAAACTTGAATTATTTCTGGATATTTTTATAGATCAGTTTGAACTCTCTTTTATGTTTAGCTATTAATTTATCCACTTCAATATTATGCTCAACTTGTTCAATTTCTCATTACTTAGGACTAAAAAAAAATTAAGAATTATAGGGAAAAAAGATAAAATGGAACCTCTAAAAATATAACTTCTGTGTTTAAAATTTTTAAATCAGGATTTACTCCATATATGCTTTGCTAAAAACGTGGAACTGCAGTGAAATTCTATGAAAAACAGAGCTTAACACATCCTTCTAAGCTATAAGTAAAAGAGTCACCTTGTGAAGCAAAAGTATATTTATTTTTAATGTTTCAAATTGAAGTAACACATGTTAGTAGAATGATTTAGGGGTGCTTCCTCAGTTGAAAATGTTACTGTAATTTTTTTTGGTTGATTCAAATTATAATGATGCATAGCATTTAACAGATAACACAGGAGTATATTGTTATTTTTTAAGTGATGCTCCAATTTATGTTATACTTCATGGAAATATACTTGACTTTTTTTTTAATGCTTCTTAGAAGAAAGAAATAAAACATCATGTTAAATTTTGCTGACTATATAAATATATTTTACTCCCTTCATATTTCACTACTTGCTTTAGTTTTTACATGACTTCTTTCACACTACTACTTCACAATTTAATAAATAACACCTGAAGTAGTTTAGAACAGGCCTCCCAAGATGTGCTACAATACTTTGGTATGTGGATTATTTTGAGCTGAAGGCAATTGAATGCCCTCTTTCTCAAGAGAAACTTTTACTTCTCCCTTAAATAGTTTAAACTGGGGCTTGGCCTATAATAAGAGTTATTACCGGAGATAACCTTTTATAGTCTATGTGTAAGATAGGGCAAACTTCTAATTACTGAACATCTGCTCTTCTTATTATCTTGCAAATTGTCCTCCACCTCTCTGTAATCCCAGACATTTTACTATTTTTCCTTAGCTCAGGATGTCATATATACCTCATTTTCCCTTTCTATCTCTGAACCTTTCATGTATGTAGGGTCCTAATACATACATTTGTAATTAAATTTGGTTATTTTCTGTTGTTAATCTGTCTCATGTTGACTTAATTATTAGACCATTCAAAAGAAACTATTGAATAGAAGGATAGAGGAAAACTACTTCCTCTCACACACCTAAATTCGGTATATTAGTTAAGTTTCTGCAATGTACAAATTAGTAGGAAAATAATTAAATGATCAAGTGCAGAATTACAATGGAATCATGATGCTATGAGTGCGCATTTATAAATCATTAATAAATAAAGACTGAATCAGTTAAGAATAAAAAGTAAGCCTGAATATTTTGTAAAATGATAAATCATAAGTATATTAACCATATTGCATGTGAGAAAATACGGAGATAAATTTGAGTGTGTATTTTTGCTTTGAGGATGAAAAGGGGCGTTTTGATTTCTTCTTGATTTTATTCTGGAAGTATATTTTAATATCCTAGTTTTTTGTTTGTTTTTGTTTTTAAACATAAGCTACTTCACATTTATTAATTTTGAGGTGGGGAAATCAGGACATAGAAATAAAATACATACCAGTAGGAAAATCAAGATCTAAGACAAAAAGTAGGTGAAGATGAAGATAGCAGAAATATAACAATCAAGTTTATCCAGATATTTTACAAAAGATTTATTCTCCAGGTGATTTCTACATATACATCACAGGGACAATTTTATAAGTTTCTGAAGTATAATTTCTTTGGGTAATTAGAAGTTAATTTATTCATTCATTAATTTCACAAACACTTATAATGAAATATTTACTTGTTTTGAAACAATTGAAACAGAATGACAATGTCTGTTTTTTTCCCCACATTCTCATAAACATCTCTCCTCTTCTCTAAGCTTCCAAAATACAAGTAAATGCTAGTTTTAGCAATATATCTCCAGGTAGGACAATGTGCAGAACACAAATCTCGTGTCCATTTCATCCTTCCACACCTGCCTCACTGCAGATGGTAAGAGCTATCTAGCAATATAGCAAGTCAGAAATATGAAGAAAAGTAATTTTCAGTGAGCAGAAGAGCTGATGTGGACAGGAAGAGTATACACACTGCCTACTAGTGCAATTTTTGGAAGACGATTGAAGAGGAAAGAGTATCTTTCATGGTTTATGGAAACAAATTTGAAATGTTTTTATTCAAAGTTGTTTTTCACCTCTTTATTTCTGATTGATGGAGGTCCCCTGATTACTCAGTGAAAACAGATTGAGGAATTCTAGGTGAAAGAAGGCAGACACATTCTCTCTTCCTATTGCGTCTTTGGAAAAGTCATGACACATGTTTGTAACAGATGGCACCAGTTCATTTTTGGAAGTACTAGAGTCATTCACATCTATGTTATTGCTATGTCATTTGATAGCTGACAGTCCTGGCTTCATTCTAAAAAAAAAATGAGCAATTTGGTTGAGTTTTGGAGATTTTACAACAAGTTGAAGATGGAAGACCAAACTATGTATTTTTGCCATATTTTACTGTTTTATTCCATAAAGGGAAGAACACCGTCAAGCTTGTGAAAAGTTGTGTAAAGTTTATGGTGACAATGCTCTACAAGAACATCATCAGTGCCAACACAGAGACACACAGAGGAAAGACCACCGTGGGAAGATGGAGGCAGAGAAGGCAGTGATGCCTTACAAGCCAAAGATTGCAGTCAACCACCAGAAGGATATGAGCCTTGAACCAGCAGACTTGGCATCCCCTGACTGCTTGTTAAAAAGGCAGGATTCCAGGCCCCACCTCAGACTGACTGAATAAGAACTGACATTTTAACAAGATCTCAGGTGGTTCAGGTGAAGATCATTTCAGTCCCAAACACTGCAACTATGTGATCAATCGAGGAGGTAAAGATTGGTGGCCAGTGATAAGGAGGATAACATAGCAAAATGGATTTGCACTTGGAGAATCAAGATTTCTTGAAGCTGAGGTTATATTAACAGGAGCACTCCCCACGTGCCCTGGCCATCCTGATAACTAGTACAATGAATTATATGTCTGAGGTGATTATCATATATTTGTTAAAGAAGATGAACTCTTAAGAATATTTTAGGAAATGGTGACCATGACACAGCCTCAAAGAGGGCCATAATAACAGATGTAGTAGACCTGTGACTGAGTATTGTGATAAAACAGCACCAGTGCTCTGGCTGTGCCCCTTAAGAGTATGTCCACAGATCACAGACTCTGCCTTCCTCTTTCTCACCCTCAAACACAACTGAGAAATGCTTACAGCCCTGGAAAAAAGACATAAGGCAAAAGTAGGTCAAAGAAACATCTAGATATTGTAGTTTCTTAGCCATTGATACAGAATGGGGTATCATAATAGATAGACGTTGGCTGTCTTACAGAAATAGAAAAGTATTTTGTATATATTTTTGGTCACCCTTCCAAGACAATGATTTTAGATATTTTCCATATCACCAAAGGACTTCTGTGTTCACAACAGTGTATGATAATGGACTTAGGCAACAGGATTCAAATTATTATAATAAGGTTACACCAGACTCATATTGGCTATAAAAGTAAGGATGTAAAAATAGACTGGTCTTAATACATGACTCACCCTTAGAAGGGCATGTGCTTTTCCAGTGGCAGTGATGGTTCTTCTGGGTCCACTCCCACTCTTTCACCCAGCAGCAGTCCCTGGTGGTGTATTCGTATTCACTGGGAATTACAACGGGCAGTGTCTCATTTATGTGCAGTACTTGGGGAGGGAAGGAAAACTGATTGGGCCACTTTTACAGGTATGGAATGACTGGTAAAATTATTATAATTCAGGAGATTCTTAAATACAGATGTTATCTCTATTAAAATACAGGGAATGTGAGTGACAATTACTAAGATAATTGCATAAAGCACTATATAGCTGCCATTGTAGAATTTTGGAAACTAAGTAAATGGCCTGTCTGGTAACCATATATTATTCTTTGCAAATTATTAGGTAAGTGTAACAGCTAGCCCAGGTGACACATGAGTCTGCCGTGAAAGAGATGAAAAGGAATAAAGTCTTCCACAAACATTGGTGAGAACGGGAAGCAAAATACTAAAGGGAAAAAAAAAATGAAATGAAGAGAATAAAATAAAAGTGGTGATGGAGAGTAAGAACCTAAATTAAAGTTTATATTTGTTTACCTTAAAACCAGGTTTACATATTACTTATGAGGCATTTATTTGTTTGTTTTATAAATGAAAGCACCTCTGCCATTTATTCAGAGTTTATGAGTAAAGACAAGATGAAACAGAAGCTGCTCCATGTCTGTCAGACTGGGGTAAGGGTGGAAATCAAGAGTTTATCCAGAATCAGCATTAGTTGAGCATAACCATTGCTGTATTAGAACTCTGGGTAGGAAGGAATTGTATTTAAAAAAATTAAAAATTGAGAAAACTTGGTTCCTGTTCTGACAGTCCAATTGGGAACTAAAAGCATACATAATGTTCTTTCTACCTGTAGAAACTATAAGCCAGTGCAAGTAGGTACAATTGGAATTATATTTAGGTTAGACCATTAAGAAGTGAACTTCTGATAAGATCACCACTGATACTTGAAATGAGATTTGTGTCCAATATGACTGACTGTCCTTCCAAGATTATTGCTTCCATTTTTTCATGTGACAGTATTGGTAGGATGTACCTGCTCAGTAGGGAGCTACATCTAGATGGAGCCTTATGTCCAGTTCTTGCAAATGGAATGTGAGCAGAAGTGATGTCTTTCTCTTCTTCACCTCTTCTTTCATCATTTTCTGGCTGGAAGTAAAAGGTTTCCAGGCCCCAGAGGATGGTGTGGTCATGAGATGATAGGAGCCTGGGGCCCTGAATCACCGCCTGGAACATCACCCCTCTAATACCTGCATTAAACTATTCACGAACAAGGAAATAACTTCTGGGGTGTGAAGCCACTAACATTTTTGGGTTATTTAATTTAACGGCATTATATCAATAGAGTGTGCCATCTATATTTAATTATTATTATTATTATTATTATTATTATTATTATCATTTGCATTCAAATCACCAGAAAAAATAAAGATTATTACTTGGGAATATAGGACTAGGTGATCAATTTTGGGGAGATTTCCAGTTGAACAAAAATGGTGTGACTTGAATTGGAGTGGAGCCAGTATAGTTCCTGAAAGGTCATCCCAGCTTTTTCTATTACATTCTTTTCTCCAGCAACCTTGTTTACTTACATTTTTCTCACAAAACCTAATTTTTATCCTTATTAACTTACATGGATTTTCAAGCCTCTGCGACAGACTGGTGGGACTGACTTCTTAGCTAACTTTTATCAGTTCCTTATTTTCAAGTTTTAAGTAAATTCACAAACTTGAAGGACATTTATCTCCTTAAACCAAACTTTACTGAAAAATTTCAAAATCAAGTATCCTTGATAGAAGTTAGGCCAATAAGCTTCTATTGAATACTTTTGTCTTAAAGTTTCTAGACCATTTTTATCCATTGTCTTCAATTTCACCCTTCCTTAGGGATTCCTGTCCATTTAGTT
This sequence comes from Hipposideros armiger, assembly GCF_001890085.2. Taxonomy (NCBI): domain Eukaryota; kingdom Metazoa; phylum Chordata; class Mammalia; order Chiroptera; family Hipposideridae; genus Hipposideros; species Hipposideros armiger. The sequence continues at coordinate 28,329 of NW_017732981.1, read as the reverse complement.
TCCTTGCTAAACAACTGGGGTATAATTTACACTTTACTTTGTGGGTGGGTGTTTGTCTTAGTTATGATTTTCCCCATGTGAAGAAGCTTTAAGCTTCAACTATGGAAACTATTTAGACTGTTTGAAGTTTTCTCATGTC
>NW_017732981.1:21431-23245 GCF_001890085.2 Hipposideros armiger | reverse complement strand
TTCTTGAACTTGTCATCCTCACATGTGTGGATCTGTATCTGAATGTTGTGTTGCACTAATCTATGTATCTATACTTCTATACTTTGGCCCTTAGCCCCCCCCCTTTTTTAAAATAAATGCCTTCCCAATAATACCAAAAATCAAAGAGTGTAAGTCCTCTAACTTTATTCATCTTTAAAAAAAAATTACTTCAACTATTCCAGTGCACTTAAGTTTCTATTTCTATAAAAGAAACAATTGGAATTTTAACAAGAATTGCATTGGATTCATAGATTGATTTGGGGAAAAATGACATTTCAATAAATTGAGTTTTCCAGTTCATGAACATAGCATATCTCTCATTTTATTTAGGTCTTTAAAATTATTATAAACAATATTGTGTAGTTTTCAATGCATAGGCCTTACAAAATTGTTTGTTAAAATTGTAAGTTGTTTATAATTTTGAAATTTAAAAGTTTTATTTCACAGGCTTTTTCTGCTACTATAAACAATATTATTACCTCATTAAATTATCTTTGTAAATTAACTGGCGATTTTATTAAATTACTTATTCTATTTTTTCTCTATACAGTACTGCAAATTTCTTCTATAAACAATCGTATCTATTGAGAGTAGAAAGAGTTTTGCTTCTTCCTTTCTGATTTTCATGACTTATATTTTTTTATTGACTTACTGCATTGGCAAAAATCTATAGTGCATAATTTAATAGTAGTGATAAAAAATGGATATCTAGTCATTTATCCTTGCCTTTTTAATCAGTTTTAGGGGGACTTATTAAAATTACTATGAAACATGATGTTCGCTGGAGGATTTTTGTACTAGATTCCCTTTATCAAATATAGGATGTTTTCTTCTATTCCTAGTTTTGTGGTTATTTTCTTTCTTTTTTTTTTTAATATGAGTGAGTATTGAATTTTGTCACAAGATTTTCCTGCATCTATTGAAATGAACATTTTTTAACCTTTGTTTTGTTACTGTAGTGAATTCCTTTGCCTTTTGAATCTTTAACAACTTGTAATCTTGTAACAAACATCAATTGATGATTATATATTACTACTTTAATATAATTGTGAATTACATTGGCTAAAATTTCCACAAGATTATTTGCATGTGCAATAAATAAGGGTATCATTCTGTAGTGTTCTTNGCTTTTAATTAAAAAGAAAAAAAGAACAGAAAAGCTTTTTCTTTGTTTTGTTTTTATTCTTTATGCCTTTGGGTTGTAGCTGAGAAATCCAAGCCTACTCTCTGTTCAGAATGATTTTCTCCTGTTTTCTTCTAGTATTTGTATAAGTTTAGCCATTAGATTTAAGTTTGTGATGCATTTCACGTTAGTTTTTATACATGGTGGGAGATAAAATTTAAGTTTTAATTTTCTCAAATATTCTACTATATTATTGAAAATATTTTTCTTTCCCCTATTGAATTACTTTGACAACCTTGTCAAAAACCAGGTGACTATATATGAGGTGTGACAATTAAGTTCGCGAACTCATCCTAGAAAAAGTGCTACATACCTTATAGCTGAATATCACTATGGTTACCTTTGAAGTACTCCCCTTGGGGAGCTATGCACTGATGCCAGCACCTAGTCCACCCTTCAAAGCAATTTTGGAACTCTTTTACTGGGATGGCCTTCAGAGCTGTTGTCATAGTACCCTGATGTCCTGAATGTCATCGGAACATCTTCCTTTCAATATTTCCTTTATCTTCGGGCAAAGAAAGAAGTCATTGGGGACCAGATCAGATGAGTAGGGAGGGTGTTCCCATACAGTTATTTGTTTACTGGTTAAAAAATCCTTCACAGACAGTGC
>NW_017732981.1:18189-19252 GCF_001890085.2 Hipposideros armiger | reverse complement strand
CCTCGAATAGTCTCAAGTCTGTAGTGGGAAGTGACTCAAATCACCTAAAATGTTTATGCCACAGACACCAGTTAAATTTCATTTGTACCATATATGTATAGATGCCTCTTGTCAGATCAAAGGAGTTTCCTTTTACTGAGAATCAGAGTTTCCCCTTCTCTGGCAATGCCCTTCTGATGTTTCTCCCAAACTACCCAGTAGCCTCAGTTTTTTTAGTCTGCTTTCCCTAACTAATCTATCCAGAAAGAGCTTGGAATTTACTACCAAATTTCTAGCCTTCCTTTGCCTTCTACTCTAAAGCTCAAAATAAAACAAAAACATGGAAGTTACTTTGTCTTGGTCTTTTGCTCAAGATTTGACTTCCTTCAGAAATCTCTTTGCTTTTTGTCCAGTCCCCGGAGTGCTCATGTAGTTGTGTTTTGTATTTTGTCCAGAGTTTATTGCTGTTATTTTCAGAAGTTTCAGTTTGTTAGGAACTTAGTCTTTTATATTATAAGCAGAACTAAGTAGATTTTTGAAAAGAGATTAACTTTAACCCTGGAATGACATATTTCAGAGGAAGGAGTAATGGAAGTGATAGACTTCTTGAAATTTACATAATTATTGTTAAGAATTTTTTTTTCATAAATGAGGAATTTAGACATTCAGGATAATTTTAACCAAATCTCAAGAGGCAACGATTTCTAGTTGACATCTATGTTTAAGTTCTTTATTGTAGTATAACATAGGGTTTTTTAATCTCTCTCTACTGTAAGTCATATTGTTACTGTTTTATAGATAAATGAGGCTTGGAAAAGTAGTTGACAAGCTCAGGGTCTCCTAAATAAAATGAATTGGAGCAAACATCCTTATTCCAGTCTCTGTAACTTAACTTTTCTGGAGAACAAAATTCAAATCATAAGTAGAATTTCTGCTCAGAGATATAGAGAGACTTAATGAGAACAGGGTTCCCTTTTCTCCACAACCTCGCCAGCACTTGTTTGTTGATTTATTGATGATAGCCATTCTGACCGGAGTGAGGTGGTATTTCATTGTGGTTTTTATTCGCATTTCCCTAGTGATT
>NW_017732981.1:13961-15184 GCF_001890085.2 Hipposideros armiger | reverse complement strand
CAACTTGTCTGTTCCCCTTCCCCTAATTCCCCAGTACTGTTCCCATCCCCCCAATTACCCAATAAAAAAATCTTAAAAAAAATAAATAAAAATAAAAATATGTCTATGAGTATAAAAATTTTTCTAAAGAGACAAATTATAAACAAATAAGCAAAACTCCAGAAAGCATTTATCCCAGGAAGCATTTGGGTTGCTTTGAGAAAAGACATGGTTATCCAAATCACAACCGTAATCATATCATTGCAAAGTTAGATTCGAACGCTGAACTGATGGCAACAAAATTGTATTAAGAATGATACCAAAATCTAGGAGAGCATTTCTTTTCCAGATGCATTATACAAGGCTTTATGACCTGCAGCTAAATTCTTTGGATACTCCAGGGAAAATTCATAGTTAAATTCAGATGACTTTACTTTAACACAGTCAAGGATGTGAATCCATTTGGCTAATGCTCTCTCTATTTTTAAAGTATATATTTTAAATAAATTACTTGATGGCTTTTAAGGAGCATACTTTTAAACAAACCCACCGATTGCCACTTATTGCTATTTTCACCCATGAGCATTCCATTCACACCTGTAAAAGCATATTTTCAATTTTACATTATAGCAATTTTATTTACAAAATTATTGGTGTTACAAAATCTAAAATACTACTGCCAGTCAGTTTTTACTGAATTTATGTTTACCCATTACTGATCCCATTTCTCAGTGCAACTACATGGAGTATAAGAAAATACATGAATTGGAAAACAGGTGTAGGTACTATAGTAATTATTTGAAGTTACAAAACTCTCTTCTTACATAAATCTCAGAGTATATTATGCATACAAACCAATTAGGTTTCAGTGTTGTCTTTTTCATCCTGAAGAGAACTCAGTGATATTCAGTTTTTTTTTGTTTTCCTTCTCATACTAAGATGGGCCTCTATGTTTACAGTTAAGTGTTCTAAAATTTTAATTGAGGATCTTCTTACTATATGGCAGGTATTGTGCTGTGGTTGAAAAAAAATGTAAAGCTTAACCAAATACACAGATACAAAAAGAGGTATAGGTATACAAAATAAATTCACAGAGTTTGAAGGAAACAGAGAGCAATGGTTGTTGTTTTTTTTTTTTAATTAAAGATTATTGGGGTGACAATGGTTAGTAAAATTACATAGGTTTCAAGTATACAATTCTGTAATACATCATCTATATATCACATTGTGTGTTCACCACCCAG
>NW_017732981.1:10581-13244 GCF_001890085.2 Hipposideros armiger | reverse complement strand
ATATGAAACTGTTCTTTATTTTTTATACCAATATTTGCTTTCTATGTAACTAAATCTATGCCTTGTTGTTTTTTTTAACTTAACAATATATTTTAGAAGTTATTTCATATCACCGCATATGGTAACCTCATCCTTTTTTTAATGCCTGTTTATTATGCTATTGAATGAGGTACCATGGTCTATTTAACAGTCCCTCAGTTGATGGGCATTTTAATTGTTTCTAAGTACTTGGTGTTATAAACAATTATGCACTAAATATCTGCTACTCTGTTAGAAGTGTTCTTTTTAGAGAGTTACATACATTTTCAACTTGATAGATGTTGCCAAATTGCCCTGCAAAACATGATATCAGCTTTCATTTCATAAGTGGTATGTGAGAGTATCTGTTCCTCAGCAAAATATTTTATTAAATTTTGTTCTTTGCCAATCTGATAAGAGAAAAGCTTGTTGTGGTTAGAATTTCCATGAGTTTTATAAGTATAGCTGAATGTCTTTTCATATGTTTATGACCCTCTCTTCTTTTTCATATTGAGGTATTGGTCTTTTCCTTACTGATTTATGGGCATTTTAGACCATTTTTCATTTGAGACCACAGAATTCCACTTTGGTGCTGCAGAATTTAACCTGGAATTTTTTAAAAAGATTTTATCAGTGAGCCTAGTAGCCATAGAAAAACTCACTAATATTCATGAGCTTTAACTGATACTTTATAACATTCAACTTCCTGGCTTGCTTGAATTGTCTGGTGAACAGTGCAGCAATCTTGCCTGTTTATGTTTTAGACTTCATTGATCATAAAATTGTTTAGATCATGCCTCTCCTTATTTAGAATAACAGAAATTAGTGATGGTATGCAGTAAAATACCATGCCAGAAGAAAACGTGTTTCTCATGTAAAATCCTGACTTGAGAGTCCCAAATCTCCAATTGGTTAAAAAGGAAGCTATCATAAAGTAAACTTTTATGCATAAAAATTTGGAGCTGATATAGGAGTCTGCAATATCAATTATGTTTCATAAGTTTCTGGGTACCCTGTTTAATATTCCATTTTTTACATACTGCATCTATAACTTGAAGCATCATTTATATACCTTATAGCCCTTAACAAACCAGGAGCTAACAGGGCAAGGTCTCTGTGTTGAAAGAACTGGTTGTAATTTTTCAAAAGTATTTTTCTAATTGGGGGTTGTGAAATGGGAAAGTTGTATCTCTCTAGACAAGCAGACTTCACATAAACTTTGATATAACAAGAGCAGACCTTTGAACTCTGGATAGTGATCATTAGCTATTCCTGCATAAAGTGAAATTGCAAATTGGTGAGGGACAATACAAATGAAAGTAAGCTAAACATAGATGGCTTACTCTCCCTCCCACCCTAGGCTCAGAGACAATTTGTGCAGTGTATGCACTAAATAAATGTTGTTTAAATGGAATGTTTTATTCAAATTATAATGTGGGCTTGAATGATCCAAAAAATGTACTTTAATTATCCACTTGAGAATATCAGTGTTGTCCTGATCCATTTTTGTTGAGAATGGTTTCTTCCTTGTTTCTTAAATATTTCTATTTTGACATTTATAGTCAAAACAGATGCAAATCCCAGAAATACAAAGACACCAGAACACAGCAGTTTAAAGAGCAGTATATCATGACCCCAAATGGTGGCAATTATCTAGAAATGGCTACAGTTATTAAAGTGACATGCAACCATCTTTACTTTAATTTGATGGGAACTTAAGAAGTAAAAGTAAAATGCCATAATTAAGAAAATTGACATTAAAAATTTAGAATACATGCAGATTTCAGTTTCTGTGTGTTAGTCACAAGAAGTGTGGTTAGAAGAAATTAAGAGGCATTATTTTTCCATGTAATACTATTTATTTAATAAAGGTAAATTCTCCATCAAATTAATAACCATTTATATTTTAATCATAAATTATAAATAATACTAACAGAACCTTTCCATAGCTTTCATAGCCTTCATGTCAATGAGGCCAGATGCAAATTTCAATTATTGACTAAAATGTACCCTATGGAAATGGAAAATTAAAAATAATAATTAAGGTCAAAGGAATCTCTTTATCTTTCCCTAAGACTTGTAAAATTAAATTTCAGTGTTAAAAATGTGTGAAACATATCCTGGTAGCTTTTACAATATACTAGAATCTTATTTGTTAGAAAAATCCATTTCTGTGTGGTACTTTTCTGGGTTAACCTTTCTGAAATAACTCTTTTGAATGTGATTATTCTTTAGAAACATTTTCTTGTGGCTTCACTTACTTATTTACTTCCTCGGCACCACTGGCATTTTGGATGGGATAAATCGGTTGTATGGGGCTGTCCTGTGAATTGTGTGATGCTGATTAGCAGCATTCCTGGTCTGTAATCACTGGACGCCCTTACCACCCTTTAAGTTGTGACGCCTCTCAACATTGCTAAATATCCTGGGAAGGTGAAGAGGGCGCAATGTTGAGAAGCATTGCTTTATGTTGACTCATTACCCTTAGAATTTTATATTAGTCAGTCCAAAGAATTTCTTAAAGAAATCATCCTTTTGGGAAAGGAGTTTACATTCCCTGCCTTTTAATCATTTCTTGTCTCTATTACTTTAAGGGCTCTTGTCCTTCACACCTTTCCGTTCCAATATCTGATATATATAGCATA
>NW_017732981.1:7602-9116 GCF_001890085.2 Hipposideros armiger | reverse complement strand
CGTGTTTTCCTAAAATCTAATCTATCCCCAATATTCTGCGATTCTATGCTTCTAACACTTTAATTTTTCCACCGTCCAACTGTAGAAAACATGTTAAGTGGTAATAATGTTTTTGCCTCATTGTCCAACAACTAGCCCTTGGACAATACGTCAGCTTTATCTTTTAAGAATGTATATGTGCTCTGTGTGAGTGTTCTATAAAACATTTCCTACACCCCCCCCAAAAAAAAATTAGCTTTTTTATAAAGTGAAGACTTGCCTAATGCAAGACATTATTTTTGCTGTCAGATTTCTTCGAGCAATTTAATTTTTATTTAAAATTTAACCCCATACTCTTAGGGCAGCGGTTCTCAACCTGTGGGTCACGACCCTTTTGGGGGTCGAACGACCCTTTCACAGGGGTCACCGGGTACTTGTATGTGAGCGTATCTGCATGTGGGCCTGGAGATGGATAGAGGAGTGGTGTCTCAGTTCCTAAGACCATCGAAAATATGTGTTTTCCGGTGGTCTTAGGCGACCCCTGTGAAAGGTTGAGAACTGCTGCCTTAGGGGCATAGACAGTAGTTCAGCATGAGAAACAAAGATTTGAATACTTGGTCAAACCTAGCAAGGTAGAAATCCTCTCTAACTGAGTGGAGCAAAAGTAGCAATTTGAAGCCAAAGTTTGAACAAGGGAACAGTAAAGAAGTACACATAGGCAGAGCCTGAAATAGATGTTACTCTTCTTGTAGCTTTTACTTACTTTGTGTGGCATAGTACAAAAGTGGATCTACTGCAGCTAAAAGGGACAATAATAGCCTAAACGTAAGGAATGTAAAGCTTTAAATGTAATTTGGATCATGAGTATGAAAATTGTGTACAGGAAAAAATCAGAGGAATCCACATATACTGCTCATGGGATTGTAAATTGGTACAGCCACCATGGAAAATGGTATGGAGGTGCCTCAAAAAATTAAGAATAGAATTACCACATGACCCAGCAATCTTTCTTCTGGGTATCTACCCAAAAAATCTAAAAACATTTATTTGTAAAGACACATGCACCCTTATGTTCATTGCAGCATTACTCATGGTGGCCAAGACATGGAAACAACCAAAGTGTCCTTCGATAGATGATTGGATAAAGAAGATGTGGTATATATATATGCAATGCAATACTATTCTGCCGTAAGAAAAGATGAAATAGTGCCATTTGCGACAACATGGGTAGAACTTGAGATTATTACGCTAAGCAAAATAAGTCAGACAGAAAAAACCAAGAACCATATGACTTCATTCATGTGTGGTTTAGCAACAAACGAACAAACCAAACAAACAAAGAAACAAAGGTATAGATACAGACAGCAGTTTAGTGGTTACCAGAGAGGATAAGGTAGGGGATAAGGTAGAAGAGGGTTAAGGGAGTCAAACATATGATAACAGACGGAGATTTGGGTGGTGAACACAATGCAATATATTGATGATATATTATAGAATTGTACACTTGAAACCTATATAATTTTACTAACCAATGT
>NW_017732981.1:0-5092 GCF_001890085.2 Hipposideros armiger | reverse complement strand
AATTATTTGGTTAATTGCACTTTAATGAGTACAGTCACTGTGTTCATTTTGCTTTGTACTTAAATGTACAGTCTGTTGAAATTGCCATGATTTCAGCATTTTTGTGAATCTACTGTATGTTTTAACACTAACGTTTTGCTATATCTATCTCCACTCTTACTTATGCAAAGTTGTGTCTACATTCTGTTAAATTTCACCCATTACAATTTTAAGATGCTCAAACTCTTATGTTCTCCAACTGTACTATTTGCTGTGATCCAAATCACTATTAACCCTGGAATATTTTTGCTTCCCATTTCCCTCCCAATTTACCATGGTTTAGGCTATAAGAGGAGGATTATTTGGTGCTAAAATGAAATTTCAATTTATCATTGTAGCTAAGAGAAAAGTAAATTAGTATATAACTTGTTTTTTGACATTTCCACTTTATTGCAGAGAAGCATATGAATTCAATTACATACAGTTATATATTTAACTAACATGCTTCTCGATGATCATTTTGTGCATGCACACTAATGTACAAGCAGTGTGGCCTGCAGGAGTCATTTTGTTCCATATACAGCAAGATCCCCAGGTCACAGCAAGTAGCTGAGGTTTATGAATTGTTGAAATATTCTTCAGAGATTTGAAGTGGTATTTCAACTGTAAAACATAATATGACTATGTAACTATTGACTTAACTTCAGGATGTACTTTTTCCAGAATCATTAGAATTATTTTGTGACATTAGAACATTAGATTTTTTTTAAATTTTTGTTAAAACTGGTTTAATCAGAAGACAACAAAAACAGATGCAAGCTGATATAAAATATGAAAATAACGTGTCATATTTAAATTACACTCCTCTCCCTAAAACCGCAGAGTGATTTTTACATGCAGCACTATGTTATAAATCCTCATATCATTCCTCCAAGGCTCGGATTCATTATTTTTCTCATTTGACAAGCGGAGGTTAAATTGAGGTTTTAAGTAACTCACCTAAGGGAATGCAGTGTCCTTGGTGGAGTCAGCAAGATCACACTGTTTTTCAGAGCAATATTCTCTCTTTTCCTGTGTGCTCTGCCACTCAAAGAACACAATCATTCTTTTAAAAATCTATATATAATGAGCTCCACTGTTCTAGAGGACAGATACAAAAGAAAACAATACAGCAAAGATAACATACAAAGGTTTGCAGGAAACTTTTTTTTTAATGGCCCTAACCTGGAGCAACAAATTGGTGAATAATAAATTGTAGTATCTCTACACCATGGAATGTTACTCAGCAATAAATAGAAATTAAATATTAATGTGTAAAATCATAGATGAACTTCAAAAACATTATGTTAACTGAAACAAATAAAGTACCAGTGAATAATACTCTATGATTGATGAGAAATCATTCATAAGACATTGCAGAGGTGCAGGACGATAACAGAAAGCAGACCAGTGCTTCCTTGGGGCAGGAGGTGAGGGAAGGGGATTGATGTAAAGGGTGTGAGGAAACCTGTCAGGCTGATGCAGCTGCTCTATTTATTGCAAGTGGTGGTGCTAACATGCATAAAATTACAAAAATACTTAAAATTTTTGAAATTTATTGTAGACAAGAGCTTAATAAAAAATTAAAATTGTATTGGCATGAAGTCATTCATAATATCCAATTATTGTATTTTCAGTGTATGTAGTGTCCACAGTGTTGCCAGATTTAATTTGTTATTGACTCTATTCTCTCTCTCTCTCTCTCTCTCTCTCTCTCTCTCTCCTTCTTTATACCTTTTTCTTTTCCAAACAACCTCATAGGAGGTTTCTAGTTGGATTATTCTGTTTGAAGAACCAAATTTTGCATTTGTTGATCCTCCCTATTAGATCATTGCTATTGTGGTGACTATATTCTTGATTGTATTGCCTTTGGGATGTTTTGCTATTATTTTTTCTAATACCTTGACATAGATGATGAGCTCCTTTATTTCTCCTTTATATATGTATTTTAAAGCTATGCCTTTTTTCTATTCATGACTACATCTGTATTTCATAACTTTTACATGTGACATTTTATTCATCTTTTATTTAACATATTTTTGAAGTGTTATGATCATAATTTTTAATAGCATATTGAAATCAAGTGATAGAAGATATGCCAGTGTTTTTTCCATCTATATTGTCACATCAAACAAGCTTATATCAATCTACTCCTCAACAGGTTTTTTTTTTACATTTAATATTATTTTATATTAGTTTCAGATGTACAGCATAGTACACATTTATGTAATTTATGAAGTGACCATCCCAATAATTCCAGTACCCACAAGGCACTACACATAGTTATTACCATATCATTTACTATTTTCCCTATGCTGTACTTGCATCCCTGTTACCATTTTGTAACTACCAATTTGTACTTCTTAATCCCTTTACCTTTTTTACCCAGTTCCCCCAAGTCCCCTCCCATCTGGCAACCTTCAGTTTGTTCTCTGTATCTATGAGTCTGTTTGCAGCTTGGAAATGTATAATAGATAATGAATAAAGCTGATATAAATATAGGTCTTTGAATAAAGGTATGTTTTTATTTCTATTGGGCAAATACTTAAGAATAGAATGGCTGGGTTATATAAGAGGTATATGTTTAACTTTTAAAGAAACTGATGAACAATTTTCCAAAGCAGGTGTACCACGTTGCATTCACATCATCAGTGTCTGAAAGTTCTACTTGCTAAATTAACTCTTCCACATTTGTATTTTCATTCTTGTTTTATTTTAGCCATTATACAATAGTAAGCATGTAGCAATGTCCCATTGATTTAATTTGTATTTTCTTAATGGTGAAAGATGTTAAGCATCTTTCCATGTACTTATTTGTCATTTATGTATCTTCTTTGAGGAGTAGCCATTCAAATCCTTTACCGTTTTTCCTATTGAGTTGTTTATATTTTACTCTTTTTATTATTATTGTAAGAATTTTATATATTTTGGGTTCAAGTCATTTTATGAATATGCGTTTTACAAGTATTTCCTTCTAGTATGTGGCTTGTCTTTTAATTTTCTTAACAGTATCTTTGAGGAGCAGAAAGTTTTGATTTTTAAGAAGTCATATCCTTAATCTGTGGTTCATGCTTTTCCTGATTATGTCAGAATTTGTTGCCTAACTAGCATTTTCAAGATTTTCTTATATAGCTTACTCTAAAAGTTCTTTAGTTTTAACCTTTGTACTCAGTTCCTGTTGTTTAAGATGTGGGATCCGAACTGGGGCTCTCTGGCATCCGAAGCCAGCTCTTAACCACTGCACCAGTCGACCAGCCCGAAGAGTGTACCCATAACTTTTAACAAGATAGACCGTGTTATGGGCCATAATATGTATCAATATATTTTTAAATTTACATCATACTAATGGTTGAGAAAAGATAATAATGTCCAAGGAGTAGAAAGAACCATTAAGAGGAGGGTGGAAAATAAAATGCAAATAAATAAATAAATAAATAAAGGAAGGAAGGAAGGAAGGAAGATGGAGATGTACAAAAAGTAGTGACTGAGGGCAAGATTGTCCTGAGATTAATGTGAAGAGAAGGTGAGGATCTGATCAAACAAGGAAGGATTTTGAATCATATCCTAAGAGCATTGAAAATTGTTTGAAATAATTTAAGCAAGGGAGTAATATGAAAATTTCCAAAAACTTGTGTTGAGAATATGGTTGAAAGAAGCATACTGGCTGTAAGGAAAATGATGATACTAGAGCTGTGGTTAAGACCTAACCTAAGTCAATTTGGTCATGCAAAGCATTTAGGTTCTTTTGGTAATGAAAAATTTTGTAATGAGTAAGATTAGTGACTCCCACATAAACTTGCTACAAGGTTACCATGAAATTCTGTCAATTTTTTATTAAACAAATTTTGATGAACATAAAAACAATATGTTCTGAAAACTCCATGAAGTCCCAGCGCTTTTTCCTTCTTGGTTCTCCCCATCACTGATATGAAAGTTTCATGAGACCAATGAAACAAAATTCCAGGGACAGGATTCTTTTACTCAAAACACAGTAAGAAATTCTCTCTAAATAAATATATTTATAGTTCTACTTGGGAATGAAGACTCAGGCAACGTTTTCAAGGGTACAGGATACAGGCCTTGCTAAATTTACATACCCTGTTCATAAAAAGGAAGGGTTTTCTTCTAAAATATGTTCATAATCCATGTATCATAAGCATTTAAAATTTACCAATAAGATCCAATTTGTAGTATCAATTGTACTAATTAACAAACCCACTTGTATATTCATTCACATGGTAGTAAATAAAACCACTTCTTATTTTCTAGATATGGCTAAGCAGCACTTACAGTGGCCTAGTGATATATTTGAAGCAAAGCTAATATCACACCAATTTGCTACCTCTGAAGAATTAATTGCTGATTAGAACTTCCAATGCCTGAGTGACAGCCTTATTTCATGCAAAAAGTTACATTTTTTTCTGTTTAAATATTTTAAGATAAAATACAGAGGGTTCCAAAAAGATGTATACACGTTTTAAGAAAGGGAAGAAAATCTGTATTAATAAAACTGATAACAAAAGGTGAATTACAAGTCACGTTTGAATTCTGCAAGTACAAGAGGTGCTCAAAGTGGTTACCATCAGCATCCAGACACTTTTGTTTACGGTGAACTACTGCTTGAGCAACGTTGACCAAAGTGTTAACATCTCTTAAAATGTGTATACATTATTTTTGGCACCCCCAGTATAGGTGTTACATTAGACATCCAGCAAAGAGATGATAGGACCTGATCTAGAGTGATGGCAGTGGAGACAGAAGAATACTGAGATTTGAATTTGGAATTTTCTAAGAATTAAAGTGAACTGACCAACTTGGAGAAGTGGATAATTGTGGGTGATGATGAAGAGAAATTGATTGTAAAGCAAAACTGTGAATTCAAGTGACTCAAGAAAAGAATTCTGAATCATTATTTAATTCCTTCTGAGGGTTCATTACAAAGCCAAAATAGTATAATTGATAAAATATGGAGAGAAAAAGATGAAGGTGGATCACATCTTGTCCAAACTCACTAACAGTTTAAATCCAAAATGCATTTGCTGCCATTATGCTTTCAATCAGAGCCACTTTGTCA
>NW_017732980.1:122882-124049 GCF_001890085.2 Hipposideros armiger | reverse complement strand
TTTTTCAGTCATTCATTTATACTCAGATGAGCTCATGGTTTTCTATTATATTTTGTTAATTATAGTCTGTAATCAATATTTATTTTGATGTGTATATTGTACAGGTTTAGATGGTGGGAGTATCTCTAAACTGGCTTTTGGGTCCTTTTGACATGTGTCCATCATATTTGTAACATTTTCTTACTTTCTCATGCAACACATGCCAGGACCATCTTATATTTTCCCTGTACCTGTCTTAGAATCAAAGCTCTCTGGGGACTGAGGTTCCTTTAGCAGACTACTTTTTTTTTTAAGATTTTGTTGGGAAATCGGGGAAGGGAAACAGATAAGTTGCTGTCCTTTTGTTCTTCAGTCTAGTTGTGGAGGCTGTTGCTTCACTGGCCCATGTATGTATTATCATTGTGCTCTTCCCAGATGAGGCAGTTGATCACTGGCCATTGGACAGCCACTCACAGGGGCTCACAGCAGCTCACGAAAGCTCACGCCACCTGCCGGCCAGCCCCACTGCAGCCTACACCATCACTGGTGACTCACAACAGCCCAGCTTCAGGTCGAGATGTTGTTCACCATCTTAGCTGTAGGGGGCGCAGCATCACTGGCCCTCATGTGGGATCCGAACTTGGGCCCTGCTGCTCAGAGCTGGTGTCCCAAGCCAATTCTTAACCAACGCACCACTCGGCCAGCCCCAGACTGCTTTTTTTTTTTTTTAACTAAAATTTATGGGGATGATAATTGTCAGTAAAGTTACATAATTTTGAAATGTACAATTCTGTAATTCATCATCTATATATCACATTGTGTGTTCACCATCCAGAGTCAATTCTCATTTCCTCATCATATGTTTGACCCCCTTTCCTCTCATCTACCACCCCCTCCCCCCTTACTACCTGGTAACCACTGAACTATTGTCTGTGTCTATGAGTTTTTGTTTCTTTATTTGTTCTTTTATTGTTCCTTTAGAATGGTGATAGCCCTTCTAATTGGTGTAAGGGATATCTCATTGTGTTTTTATTTGCATTTCTCTGATGGTTAGAGATGTTGAGCATTTTTTCTTATGTCTATTGGCCATCTGTATGTCCTCTTTGGACAAACATCTATTCAGGTCCTCTGTCCAATTTTTATTTGGATTATTTGGTTTTTTGTTGTTGAGTTGTATGAGTTCTTTAT
>NW_017732980.1:118430-119175 GCF_001890085.2 Hipposideros armiger | reverse complement strand
TTTTCTTTAAGATTAGTATAATCAATTACAAATACAGATGTAAACACAAAAGGGAAAATATCTCTTTAAAACAAGATCAGAAATTACAGCACTTTACTACTTTAAAAACGCTGACACGTAGCACAAACATTATAGAATATATAATGCTGAGAAGACTTTCCAGGGCCCCTTAGGGCCTCTTACAGAAGAGGCCATAAAGTGACAGTCCCTGAGGCCTCAGCTGTGTGACTTCTGTGGTCAGTCAGCATTACCTCCCACCACTCCTCTCAACTCCCTTATGCTTGAACCTCTCTGGTTCTCTGATGTTCCTGGAGGTCTCCAGAAACATTCACACTTTAGCTTCCTAGAGCTGCCACTTCCTCTTCTAGGAATGCTGTTCAGGATCTACCTCCCACCCTCCCTCCCTCATCTCTCTCCCTTCTTTGCTCAGATGTTACCTTCTCAGTGGGGACTTCCCTAGTCACCATAATCAGAATTACAATCACTCCTCCCACCAGCATTCCCTAGCCCTTCTCCTTACTTTCTTTTTCTCTATAGCTTTCATCCCATCTTAAATAGATGTTTCATTTAAGTGTTGGCTTTTTGTCTGTCTTGCTCGTTAAGACGTAAGTTCCATGATGAAAAGGTTTTTTTTTGCCTCTTTTCATAAAATATCTATCTGTCCCCAGTACCTAAAACAGAACCTCACATATAATAGAAGCCCAATGAATATGTGTTCCATAAATAGAAGTGCTAAAGAAGGTTC
>NW_017732980.1:115421-116785 GCF_001890085.2 Hipposideros armiger | reverse complement strand
TTTTTTTTTTCTTTCCCCAAATAGATGCTTTAAAGTAAGATAGGTTTCAATGGCAATTTAAGGGATTTTAACTTTGGTGCTAATGATTCTTGGACTTGAAATTTAGTTTGTGGAAGAGCAAGAGACTCTCTTTACAGGCATTCATGTGCAGTTTATTGTTAAAAGCTGTAGTAGGACCTGATTTACCAAAGCATAGGCTTTCTTAACATTTCATTTTGCTTATTCAAATATTTTTGAGAACTTTAAAGAAGAAAATATTAAACACAATTTTTTTGTGAATTGTGTTTGTTAAAAAAAATTATTTATGTGTTCCTCCATGTCTGTTAAATATATGTAATTGTTTAAATATGTACTGCATTGTTTATTTCCTTTTAAAAGTTAGAACAAAGAGACAATCATAAAGTATAATTCATTTTCATATTCCTTTTACCTAGTATACTAGTTTTCTATTGATGCTCCAATAAACTTTTACCACAAACTCAATGACTTAAAATAACACAAATTTATTGTCTAATCCATGTGTTGTTGAGTTGTCTGACATGAGGCCACTGGGCTAAACTCATGGTGTCACTGTCCACAGGCCCATGTTCTTTTGGGGAGGCAGGAAAGCCTTCCTGTCATTTCCATCATCCACATTTCCTGGCTTGGGAGTCTCTTCCTCCAGTTGTTAAACCAGCAATGAGCTGCCTTCTCTCATGACTTTCTCTGTCTACACAAACGATCTCAGATTTTAAAAATTTATTTATAATAACTATTTAATAAATTGTGTAAAAGAATGTGTATGTAGCATATTAAATAGAACTAATTTACATGTAAATCTTACATTATTCAAGTTCATCAAGGTGCTTTACTTACAGCTGATCAGCCTCTGGCAGAATTACATACAGTGTGGTCTAACAAGCCCAAGTTGATTCCATGAATTTCACCCCATAATATTATTTTAATAATGTATTTCTCTTTCAATAAAAAGTAGATACTCTTATTCCTCTTCTTAAAATTTTACAGGGTCACCCCATCTATTACCTCATAAAGATGAGGCTTCTCATCATAAAGGAGCTCTAACTTCTCCTAATTTCTCCCATCATTCCAGTATCCATTCTGTACACAACAAATGTCAAGTCTCTGCAAATATGCATTTATCTTCTGGTCCTCTGCCAGAAACGGCCTGCCTTCTCTGAATCTTCTGACTTGATACACTCTCACCACTCCTTATATCCACCTACATCAGACTTGAGATAAAAAAAATGAACTGAATGGTTAAACCAGACTGGCAAGTATCAGGGATTTTACCCAGAATCAATCTTTAGTAATAGTCCAAATGATATAGTTGACTGCAAGACAAAAAAGGAAACAAAGTTTTGCAT
>NW_017732980.1:112272-113683 GCF_001890085.2 Hipposideros armiger | reverse complement strand
AAAAAGTAGATTATCTTTTTTTCTAAAATTGAAAGCCACAGCACCTTCTTAGTTTCTCACATCAAAATTTTCCTTTCCATTAGAACATTCATTATACATTAACATCCTTTACTTAAAGTATTAACATCCTACACTTAATACAGACCACTGATCATTAAAAGAATGAATTCATCTAGTGAATCACAATAAAAATCTGGATAGCCATGTTTATGTACACTTGTATATAAATATAAAATTTGGGAAGGTCATTTGTTTTTTCACTTCCTAGACAGGAAAGCAGGACATTTATCTGTTGAATTTGACTCATAGGCAATTAAGAAATCATTACCAACACTCTTGATAAGATAAGGAGTTAATATTCTTTATCAATGCAATAATTTCACTATATAAAGCAAGATCTTGAATAAGCACTGATAAAACAATACAGAAGAGAAGTTCAAACCTAGAGTTAATAAATGTTCTAAAAACATTTTCATTCTGAAGTAGATATGAAAGATATAAAAAGATTGAAAAGATAGGGGGACAGCCATAAAGACAAATTGTTCCAATTATTATGTTTTTGCTAAGAATGTGAAAGGAATGTAGAAATAAATTTGATGTGATTTGAGATGGCCACAAACATTAAAAGGATTCATGATTATTTTAACTGATTATTACTCCTCAAACAATATTCTCATTATTCAAATATATAATTATTTATGTCTAGTTTGATTTATGAGCTTCCACTTAAATTTCCCCTGTTTAATTTTTCTTCTACATTTCTAATTCTCAAAGAAAAATATTTACCTTTAAGAAAAGATGCATCCTTCCACAAACTAGTGGAATGTTTGAGTCAAAATATCAGGTAAAAACATGTTATTATTTCTATTGCAAATAATAGTAATTGTATATGTAAATTGCCTTTGCTTCACATTCTACTATTTATGAAAATCATAAAGGTATTGTACAGCTTTTTTTATGGTCTAGAAACTCTAAATTCAGAAACATAGTTTTTGAGTACATTATTTTGTTTTCTTTAAAAAATATGTAATAGAGTTGGAGATTTTACAAGATTACAAATAATGAGATACAGCTTTTCATTCTGAAATAAATATTTTATTATGCAGATAATCAATATGCTTTTAAAAAAATGTTTTCAATGTGTCTGCTCAGTACTTCCCCAGCCTGCTGGGGATACGACCCAGCCATAATCGCGGCATTTTCTGTATGGGTAGATCTTATGAGTTGTACTTCTCAATTTTTACTAATGGGATATTTAAAAAGTTGAAAAAGAGGATGAGCCTTCAAGGTTTTTTCATCTGTTGCCATATTACGATTCTATATTTTTTCTGAGAAAAACACTTCCAAATTTGAATTTGAATAACTTTGGTATTTGATTTTTACTTTAAGCATGTTTAATAATATACCTCTC
>NW_017732980.1:101746-105382 GCF_001890085.2 Hipposideros armiger | reverse complement strand
CTATTTGGGGGTCTTTTATGGTTTCCTGTGAATTTTAGGAGTGCTTGTTCTATTTTGGTGAAAAATGCCATCGGAATTCTGATAAGGATTTCATAGAGCCTACATATTTCTTTGAGTAGTATAGACATTTTAATAATATTAATTTTCCAATCCCTGAGCACAAGATATATTTTTATTTATTTTTGTCTTCTCCAATTTCCTTCATTAATAGCTTTCATTTCACGGATCTTTCATCTCTTTGGTTTAATTTATCCCTAAGTGTTTTATTCTTTTCGATGCTATTGTAAATGGGATTGTTTATTTCATTTCTTTTTTTGATAGCTCAATGTTACTGTTTAAAAATGCAACTGATTTGTATGTGTTGATTTGGTATGTTGATATACCTTTTCCACAAAATTACCCTCATGTATGTCTGATTGTCAAAATCAATCTTGTCAATCTTTTTATGAGGAAAGATTTATACATTATTGATTTCCTTAAATACCATGACAAAACTCTTCCAATGTTTTAATAAAAGAAGGTATATTCTGCTAAAACCAATGTAAACAGCAGCTAGCCTATCATTTCACTTTTTAAAAAGTATTGGGATAACTATTTTAAAATGTATCAAATGTGCTAGTATGAGGATACAACTTCATAAAATATAGTTTAAAAACATTTAAAAGACTATGTCATCTAAAAAAGTCACATAACATTTTGGGGGCAGCGGGGACTGAATTCCATCCACTGTTACTTGCAAATACTGGTACTTTCATAAACATTCCAGTTACACCTCACTACACTGTATTTGTCCACCTGATTAAAGATGTTTTGCTTTCCAGCTAATAGCAAATCCTAAATCACTAATATTAAAAGAGTTGATACAAATTACTTGTGTTTTAATATAGTCCCTGATTTACAATGTTTTCACTTCAAATTTATGATGGTTTGAAAGCAATAGGCATTCAGTAGAAATGGTACTTTGAATTTTGAATTTTTTTTCTTTTTCTGGGCTGGTGATATGCAGTACCATACCCTCTCATGATGCTGGGCAGTGCCANGCTAAGAACTGCAGAAATAACTCTAAATTAGGAACTTAAAAGAAATTAGTAAATAAGAAAAATTTCAAAAGTAGAAATAAATTCAAAAGTTAGATGCAAATACTGGTGAAATAAAGAAGCAACTAGCCAAAGAAATAATTTTAAAAGTCAGATAAATCAATTGGAAAAATTCCTAAAAGATTAATCATAAAAACAAGTAATATTCATAAATGTTAATGACTATGAAGTCCTGATACATTTTATTAGCAATCAAGTATATACCAAAAGTCACAAATTGCCACTTTCTTCTGCTCAGATTTGTAAACAGTAACAAAAACGATATTTCAAGCAGTTTGATCACATGATACTAATAAATGATATCGCAGAAAATTGGGTGGAAGTGTTGCACGGGAATTAAGGTTTCTGTTTTTGTTTATTAATTTTTTAAGCAGTGAGACATGCATTGTTTAATAATGTTTGTATCTGGAGACAAAGCAGTATTATTATAGTCACAGACAATATGTGACATTTTTTATGTTTCCCACTGCTGAGCTTTTCCACAGCAAAACCTGCTGTGGTCTGCAGTGGACAGTCAGAGAGTTTTCACTGCATGGCTGGCATGTTTGCCTCCCTTGGGGGACATTGTAGTTCAGTGGGGTCACTGGCTGACAATGCCCCACTAAGGGTTGTGCCATTTCACTTGAGGAAATTAGCTGCATTACTGTTTGTTCAGAACCGAGATAATTCTTTCCCCCCTATTTCACCCAGCACTAGCTGATTTCTGAGATTTAGACACCTGAAGCATGAGGGGGACCAGAGGTTAATTTAGCAATTCTGTAAATAGTTCACTACCAAAGTGTTGGCCAAATAACAAAGCCGCTTCTTTCCCCAGGGGCATGGAAGTGAAGACATTATTTTCCAGAAGCACAAACTACAAACTGAGGATGGCATTGGATTCTGGCCAAGCATGAGCTCCACAAAGACCATGAGGCCAGGTCTGCCTGTGGCTTTCTCTACAGCCTTACTTCTCCAAATTATATTGTATCAGTCTATCAACTCAAGAGCCTTAAAAGCGTCCCTCTCTTTCAGCCCTGTAGTTCTTTTTTATTGAATAGCTATCTAAGGAAACAATGGCATTCATCAGCCTATAACTAAGAGTAAATTTCAACAGGCCAGACACAGTAATTATTTCACTACAGAAGGACAAGCCTGGACACATCACAAGCTAAAATGACTCTGTGGGCATCCCTGAAAATGCAAAAGAAACATAACAGGGCCACACTGAGAATGGGATTACAAGCGTCCGGGAGCTGACTTGCACTGGATGTGCCATCTGCAGCACCAGACAGAGGCAGCTGTACATGAGTTCATTATATTGAAGAAATCTATAATGCCTCCTAGGGAAAGCCTCAGGGAAAAGACACGTCCTCAAAACAGCATAATAATTTTCCTTGAAAAGAGAAAAGGTTAGTGGCTGCAGGCTTGTTCCAGGATCTGATATGGTCACCAGAGCAGCCAAGATGATGCAGAGCCTTTATGCTACTGTGGAGCTCACACAACCAGGATTTTGAACCCTCGGTCCACTGCTAAGTGTCTAAAACAAGTATATGACAGCAAGTATAATATCACTCTGTGACTGGGACAAGAGCCATTGAAATCATAATTAGAACATGCTTCAGGAGTATGCCAAAGATGGCCACTATAGGAGCCTAAGAAATGTTGCTACACAGTCCCGCTATTAGGCATGGCCTGCCTCAAGGCTTTGCATGTGGGCTCAGACTGTATATACGACTGAGATTCTTATGCTGAGTTTATAACTACCCATAATCAACCGAGAAAAATGTGCTCTGGCTTTGTCTTCTGATTTCCAGTGAGAATTATAGCAATATACCTACCATCTGCTAATGCACTATAAAATATGGCTCACAGGAGTTGTCTTTACATTTCTTTTTTGCTTGCATGCCTGCCCTTTAAATAATAATAAAAAACAATGTACCCTCTCTTATTTATTATAAATATTATTGGTACATAATTAATAAAATCAACATATACAACATATTACAGAATTTTAGGATTAATTGTGAAATGAAAGTAAAAATTTAAAACAAAATCAAAAGTTATTGGAAATCTATTTCTTAATGAGATAAATAGGGTTAGGGTTTTTTTAAAAACAATAATTCACTCATCCGCAGATACATGAGTGTAATTTATTTATTGAATGAAACAGAATTAAGCATCAATTCTATTCTTATAATTTTGCATTAGATGCAAAATTTTGCATTACATCCATAGATGTAAGTGGTGAGTAAACATGAAGATGGAAATAAAGTTTAGTTATAGCAATAATGTTCAAGTTTTTCAAGTCCATAGCAGTTATTTGCCAAAAGTTATCTAGTGATATACAAATATTATTTTTAAGGGAAAAACAAAAATAAAGAAGGGAAAACATACCTGCTTCACAGTGATCTGTTTCTCAGTTATTCACTTTGACAATTTTGAATAAAATTGTCAAAATTTAAAAGTAAAAGTATAACAAATAACTATAAATTATTTCTGATTTTTTTTCTTTAAATTTGAGACACTATTTAAAAACATACTCAAAAGGAGTTTGGAAAAG
>NW_017732980.1:92572-93666 GCF_001890085.2 Hipposideros armiger | reverse complement strand
GTTAACCAAAGCTATTGATTGGCTTTTGTTGTGTACAAATTTAATATGATTTCAAATTCACTTGTTTATGACTTAAATGATGTTGTTTTAATCCACTTGTTTATGACAAAGACAAAAAAAAAAGTAGCTTTGATATAAGAATAAAGTAAGTGGTGCCATGATGTCATCATTCTAAATCTGTTGTTTTTGAAGTCTTGAGAAGCCCAGCTGTCAAGGGGTGGTGCTGGGGGATATTGATGAGAGCATAGGAACATGTGGAGAAGCAACTGTGGCAAGGGGACATTTACACTATAAGTACTGAGAGTATGTGAGAACTATTTGAGAGTTTGGGTTTGGGTAAGGCGACCCTTCACTAACGTAAAAACTCTCCAATGACCTTTGGGCATTCACTCCTGTGAATAAGGCACTGCTGCACTGTGGTCACAAACCATGCAGTGAGCCGTTAAGGGACACGCCTATCTACCAACACCGGCATATTCATTCCATAACAATATGCTCCTGCACCAGGACTCTTTACTTTTGTGTCGGCAGCTGGAAAGCAGCTCTTTGGTTGGTCATTGACTCTCCGGATTAATTTGTTGTTTGTTTAGAGTATGTTATTTTTCTTTTTGGCTTATTAAGAGATATTATCCTGATGCCACAGGCTTGTGAAATTCCCACAGCAAACCTGTGCTACATAAATTGCTGTCAAAGACAACTCAGAGTACAATTTTTCTGTCTCTCACAAAACAAAAACAAAATAGCTTTTTTTTCCTTGCTGTATTTCTTTATTTTACTTCTTTTAAAAGAGGACAATAAGAATCTATGAATTTTAATATTTCATTGTTTAATATTTTTCAAAGACTGGATAGGAATGACAGATTCTGGTGTCTCATTAAGTGGGATAGTGAGAAGATTGGCATATTTAAAAATAAATCTGCTAAGATAAAGGCTGCTCAATGAATGCTAAAATGTATATAATTCCCCCAAACATACATCTGAGCCTAAGGTGATATGCCTTGAAAGCAGTATGTGCATGTGAGTGTTTAGTAATTTCAATAGGCATTTGTCAAGTGCATGCTTATAGTAACTCTTATGACTCAAATTTTGCTATT
>NW_017732980.1:47847-91202 GCF_001890085.2 Hipposideros armiger | reverse complement strand
TCAAAATGACAGAGGCAGATTAACAGAAGAAAATAAAAATTTTAATACATGCACATGGGGAAAGCATGAAAATTCCAAAGATGGTGAGACAACGTTGAGTATATGACATTTTAGACAAAGTGAGAATGGACAATTTACAGGTAGTTGGGGAAGAGTAAAGACACATTGTAGGCAAATTCCTGTTAAGCAACCCAGAAACCATGGGACATAAGGGATGTCTAGCGGACCAATCCCTGTCTCTTATTTACCATATTTAATTCAAATTAGGCTATTCAGGCTAAGAAGGACATCCTAAGATTTCTTTCCTGAAGCAGGTTTTTCTGTCTGAATCTCTTGGACACTACTACAGAGGGTAGAGGTTGGGGGTGGGGAGTCAAAATTTCTTTGAGTCTTTTGTTTCTTAATAACCATCTTAAAATCAATATCCCAGGGGCTGGCTGAATGGCTCAGTTGGTTAAAGCTCACTCAAGAGTTTGAACTCTGAGCAACAGCAGTTCGATGCCTGGCCCGAGCTGAGCTGCTGCTGAGCAGCTGAAAGGTGGCAGATTGGCTCAGCTAAAAAAAAAAAAATCAATATCCCAAAAAGTAACTTCAGGGTGGCAAAATTTGGTCCCCTTCACTAGCTTTATGCCTTGTAATTCTAGAACCTAAAAGACAATGTTAAATAAATGTGGTGAGAGCATACAGCCTTGTATTGTTGCCAATCTTAGAGAAAAATCTTCCAGTCTTTCACCATTAAGTGTCATATTAACTATAAGTTTATTGTAGATGTCCTTTACTGGGTTGAGGGTGTTCCCTTTATTACCACTTCTCATTTTTTTAATTAGTAATATGTGTTGCATTTTGTCAAATATATTATGTCAATGATATAGTTTTTGTTCTATATTATTAATATTGTGGGGCTAAAAAAATACTTTTCTTCCAAATTTAAGTTTTTCTGGCTGAGCTAGTAGTCAAATTAACAGAGACAGATTAATAAAAGAAAACCATATTTTAACATGTGTGCATTGGGAATTCATATAAGCATGAAAATTCCCAAAGACAGTGCAGTAAAATTGGGTCCATATAACATTTGGACAAAGGAGAAAGGGGGAAAATGGGGTCAGAGATTTCAAAACCGAGAACGGGCAATTTGCAGGAATTGAGGAAGTATGGAACAGACATGCAGGCAAATTCCTGCCAAGCAACCCAGAAACGATGGGACACATTGGATGATATAAACACTAGGCTGCTGCCTGGAGCCCTCCCACCCACCATACTCAATTCAAAATAGGCTAAGGCAAACATCCCAAGATTTCCTTCCTGAAGAAGGCCTTACTATCTGAAACTCTTAGCCATAAAAGGGGAAAGGTCAAAGGTTCTTGCTGAGTCTATTGTTTCTTAATAACTAGCTTCAAATCAGTATCCCAAAAGATACAGTTTTCGGGATGCAAAACTTCGGTTCCCTTCAATATAAAAGTGTTCTTTTATACTATTATATTGTATTATGTTGATTGATTTCATATTGATTGATTTTAGATTGTTGTACCAACTTTGCAAGTTGAGGTTATTTGTGAACTAAAAAATGAAGGATTTGAAAGTAAGAGAAGTCTTACAGATACAGAGATGCAGTGGTATCTGTGGGCTAGTTACATAAATGAGATGGAAGCATTGTAGCAATGAAGGTGTTAGAGTGAGTGATATAGGAATATAAGGCGTAATGGTTGAAATATGAAATGATCGCTACAGGTATGTTGAGGAGGGGCCAGTTACTGGTGATGACAAAGTCTGAGGTGTATTCTAGAGACTGAAGGAAGTGGTCACTGAAAATGAGGTCACAGTACCCAAAGGCTAGAATGGTAGACAGATCATACACTTGAATATAATTATTACCAAAACATGATGGTGATTGTGGAGTAAAGGGAAAGACATGGATCCAGGACTGAATGTATTTAATAAATAAGAAATAATCAGAAAGTGGATAGATGTAACAATAAGGAGAAGACAGTATTCCAGAATTCAAGCAAACAGATTTTGCTGAAGTTTCAGTTGAAACTCAGATGGGTTCAAGCTTAAGACAGTTGAAATATATTTCTATAAAACTGCTTTTCGCTCCACTTCATCTTGTAAAAGCCAACAAGAAATAGAGTGGTATTATTTTACACTAGTTACGTGCACTTGATGGACAGACAAGCTCAGTAGCCAGAATTTCTTTAACAATCCATTTGCTGAGTGTGACAGCACTGGAGCAGCCTCATGATGGCTCATGAGAGCTGACTGTTAAATTTTCAGGGATTTTTAAAGTGGATGATTGAACAGTCATTATTAAAAATTAAATTATATGACCTTGTGCTTTAAATAATTACATTAAAACAAAGCTAGTAAATACTCAAACTTATCATTATCATTTTCTAATTATTTTACTACATTGTACTGTTACCTCAGCCCTTGAGGTTATTTGCCTCTATTGTATCTGTAAAGTTTAAAAATTATATAATGCTTTGCTTCTGCACAGCTCTTCCCAACTCTACATTTAGTAATATTACATTAATAGCTTAAAATTTGACCTCGGTTAGAGTATCCCACAGAAATTGTCAAATGCTACAAATCGAGAGTGCTTATTGTTTTGCTAACCTTTTGGCTTATAAAAGTGATAGAAACACTACTAATAATGTAGATTAAACTTAAACATTTTTTGCATTGATAGCCATTAAACTGAGCATTACAAAAGTTTTGTAAATATTTTTCCATTCTTTGAAAGCCATTGTTTAATCTAGCAAAGATGTCACCCGTTCTATTACAAATGAGTAAGGTTCTGATGTGTCTATCTCTGTTATTTCATTTTTGTACTACTTATTAGTGTATATAAAAATATCAATCAACATCCAGCATATATTTGGTGACTTTACTTTTTCATCAGTTGCAAACATAGTGGGCTTGAGATACACAAGTTCAGCTAAAATCAACACATTCTGAAGAATCAATGGTGATATACAATTTATAATAAAGATTGTGGTGTATTATTATTTAAGAATTGTGTGCTTCGCCCTGTTTATTAAGGCTAATAATAAACACATATGTTATATATGTGTATATTTATATATATTATATGTACATTTATTTATAGATATATTGGAAGTGGGTACTAGACATTTCCAGCACAATGCAAGCGTGTGGATGATGAAAGGTGGTGTGAATGGGACTGCTTGGAGTGCTGACCATCACGGAAGTAAAAGGATTGGGATAAATGCTGGCATTAATCACCAGATTCTTTATGAAAGTGGAATTCTCTTCTAGTACTGTGAACCCAGTTTTAATTTGCTCCTCTGATGGCTTTGTAGGCGCTGCTCTGTTCAGGTGCATGAGCCCTTGTGCTGCATTTGAAGCCTGCACTCAAAGGCTTTCTCTATCTGCAAGCTGGAGAGTTATTACAGCTCCCTCCAGGCCCGGGTATATGGCAGAAGCGGCAGTTTTACTTGGAGCTCACAGTAATTAAGATGTTTTATTGTGAATAAAGTGGAAAAAAAAAGATAAAAAGTGCTCTGGAAAAAAACACTTTTTTTTTTTCTTCCAGGGAAGCAGGATTTTATTATCTTGAAAAAGCCCTCTTTGTGGAAGGGAGAGTGTGCTGGAGAAGAATGTTGGGGCTTCTGGTGAGGAAGACATGGCATGATCCATGAGAATGTGATGTTTATGAAGCCGTAACTCCTAGGATTCATTTTGGGAGCATTTTTATGATGAGAACAAAGATTATAGAACCAAAGTCACATCAAAATAACTTCAGTCCCTTTTATTTGCATCTCGAGAATATCATGAGAAGTCACAAAATACCATGATATTTCTCAAAACTGTACTTTCCCCCCCTTTTTAATTCAGTATCTTTAAATGCTGAAAATGGTTTCTGACCATTTTTACTCAAAACCTCACCAAAAAAACCCCCTCCTCATTAAACTCATTCCTTCCCCAGCAATTACTGCTCTCTAGAATCCCTGCCTAAAGGAAGGGAATGTGAGTACAGACTAATGGAAAACTATAGCCTGGAGCCAGACTGCCCACGTTAAAATCCTGACTTAGTCACTTAGTAGTCTGGTGAATGAGCTTGTGGTTTCCTCATCTTTAAACCAGGATAACAGAGCCCATGACAAGGGTCTGCTGAAATGAATGATTAAAGAAAAGAGCTAAAACAGAGTTTAACATAAAGTACTTAAGAAGCGTCCAATATTATGTACCGTTTCTCCTGTCCTTCTGACTGTTGAACAAATTCTGGCAAGGAGATGGGGGAGGGAAGCAAGATTTAAAGACAGGGAGTAACATTGGGAACCTATATAAAATATTACTATTAATAGCATCACAAAATATATTTTAGGAGCCCATAAAGAAAAAAAAATGGGTGAATTTCAAAATGGAAGAGTTCTTGAAAGAAAGAGATCCCTCTCTTTAGTGATATTGTGCTCTGGGCTTACTGTGAACTTGGAGAGGCACATTATTATAAAAGTCTTCATCACCGTAGGTGTTAAATGTCTCATTTTTTTGTTAAAGATTACATAATTTTCCAAAATACTACATTGGATTGAAAGTAAGGAATAAATAATGCTTTAATCTTTGGCTTCAAGTGGTATGTGTGTAATATACAGCTCTCCACTCTCCCATTAAATATAGCCTAATCACCCACTATGATGAGCTCTCTGACCCAAAGATTACATAACTTCATAAAGAACAAAATAATATTTTTAAGGTCACATGAGTCTGAGCACAATGGTTAATATACTTGTGTTGAATTTCAAATATTTTCATATTCAGCTTGAAAGTAGTGTACTATCCCCTTGTGTAGGGAGATTTTTAGTTTCTGCTTTCAATTTGCACTAATAATTGATGGCTCATTAACAACTCTGTGGGAACACTGCAAAACACACACATGCAGGAGAAAAAACAACTAGATGTGGCAGAGAGAATAAAGTCTGTTGTAGTCATATTGCAATCTATTCCATTCCAAATGAGAAGTTAGAAAACACTTTGAGTAATGCATTAGCATAAACAAAATTCTCATAAATTATGCTTGCTAATGACATTCATAATTTTGCAAAATCATAAAATAAACAGATGTTTTATTATTTTTTTCTTCTGCTCTATTCAGAATTTTATTTCTGTTAAAATAAGCTTGTTCTAGGGCCAGCCGAGTGGCTCAGTTGGTTAAGAGCTTGCTCAAGTGTGCAAGTTCCAAGCAACACGGTTGCAGGTTCGATCCCTGGCCTGAGATGAGCTGCCGCTGAGCTGCCAGCAGGTGGCCAGATGGCTCAGCTAAACAAAATGAATAAGCTTGTTCAAATTCCACTGCCAATTTGATTGGGGACATATTGCTTGATCATTTTAGACTATTAGATAATGTGATAAAAAGTAATAATAAATTGTACTTATTTTTTCAGGTATTTGACAAGTAACTTTTACCATTTTGTAAGCTTGTTTCATGAAAGCATAAAAATATATTAGAATACAATTTTGAGAAATCCATTTTCTAAAGGAATGACATATGTAGATTATTATTGTGACAATATCTGGATTTAACTTGAAAAGTATTACATAGCCAGCGATGCTGTGGTCTGACTCCTTTACACAGTTATATGTCTAAACAAATTACTTTCTGCTTGTGGGGAATTCCAATTACCAAACAGGGGTTGCTGTAAGTAGAACATGTCATAACAACAGAATTTAAAAATTGGGAAGGCAAGCAGTGTGGTAATATTCATTTAGTGAAAAATAAACTGACATCTTGTTTCCTGATATACTGCTCTTTTAACTTTGTCTACCATGGAAATAGTTTTTCATGGTAAAATTCAAGAATAGCAAGTAAAATGTTCTTTATAATGTGAAAGAAAATAAGTTCTTCCTTGTTTCGTTATTCAAGCATGAAATTGTGGCTTACTACCAAGTACATCTGAATCTATGAATAAAATATATAGGGGTTATCTGAAATGTTCTGATATTCACATTTGCAGAAGAAATTCCTGTGTGTTGTCAAGGCATATGCTAAATAAAGTATAAACAGAATATAGAACCTGTAAGGTTTTTGTTGGTTGGCCCCTGACCCCAACCTACCTCCTAACACTTCCCTTCCACACCCCCACAATGTAGCCATGCTAGAGAAATTACACTTCTCCAAGTGTCATCTATGCCTGGGATTTGGCACTGCTTTTTCGTGGGTTGCTTAAACTACCTAAATATCCTGTCCAGGTCAACTGATGTTTACCTTTCTTCTTCACCTGATTTACTCTCAGCCTGCATTCCAGACTGAGTTTTGGCATTGCAGTCTCCAGGAAGTAGTTTCATGGACCATGGACCACTCTTACAGAAGATAAATTATCCTCAGGGTTGCTGCCTTCTGATTTAGTGCTTAGCACTCCATGTTGTAATTATGTTTAGTCATCTATTTCTCCCATGAGATAAAAGTGTATGAGAGGATTATGGTTTACATCTTTGTATCCCCTTTAAAGCCCATAAATAGGAGATGACACACAGCGTCCACCTCCTGCTTTCGCTTTGACAATTTCATTTACTTCCATGTGAAAAACAAGGATAATAACAACACCTCTCTCAAATGATTGTTGTGAATTTTAAAATTAATTAGTACATGTGAATTACTTAGAATATTACATGTCAAATAGTATGTCTACCATATATATTAACCATTATTTCCATTCATCGAGTTACTCAATCTAAAATCCTAAGTCATCTCTGGGTACTCTTTACTCTTCCCCTACTTCTTTTCATATATATATTTAAATTAACATATGTAAATATATACATATATCATATATATATATAACACATAAAATATATAACTATAAACTTGTCAAAACTATTTCTATCTCTTAAATTTGGATATATCTCTCCATCTCCATTGTCACCATCCCACTTGAAAAGCACCATCATTTCTCACCTGGCTTACTCTTAACAGTCTTCCAACTCACCTGTTCTGCCCAAACCGCCCTTCTCTAATCTCTTCCTCACACTGCAGGCTACATGACTTTTTTTTTTAGCTGAGCCATCCTGCCACCTGTTGGCAGCTCAGCGGCAGTTCAGCTTGGGTTAGGAATCGAACTGCTGTTGCTCAGAACTCGCACTCTTGAGAATCTTAACCAACTGAACCACTGGGATGGCCCAATATGACTTTAACAAATACCTTTGTACGTGGCTAGGCTGCTTACAATCCTTCCATCTTTCCTCTGAAATTAACATAAGACTAAAATACTTACCTTGTATGCTGAGTTCCTCCAAGATCTGGCATTTGCCTGTTTCACACCTGTTGTTTCCAGCCCTGCTTTCCTTTGTCCTGCAGGGAATTTTATTCAATTCCTCAAAAACACCAGATTCTTGCTCATATCTCTGACCTCTTAGCCTTCATATCATGTTGTTCCCTCTTCCTGAAACTCATTTCTCCCTTCTGTAAAAACATCTCAGAGCACTAAGTTGTTCAGCTTCGCAGAGCAGCCCATGTCCCCCTTAGTGCTTATTATTAATTATTATTATTACTATTATTATTATTTGGTGTCTGTAATAATAGGTGACACTATAACACAAGATTCAGTAAGCAGGACTAATATATTTTTTTATTACCTCTATCCTGACAGTGACTACTAGAGTACCTATTTCATAGTAAAAATGCAACTTAAGAAATTGGATGAGTTAATGGATCCAAAGAGAAGATCTTTCTGGTAGATGATTAACAAATATCTACTGAATGAGTAAATAACATTTTGTCATTTCTCTCAAAAAAAAAGCCCTATTTGGGTAAAAACTGCAATTATAACAATGGTTCAGTTATGTAAAACATGAGATTAAGTATTTGGTGTAGAATAAAATTCAACAATAATAAGCCATTACTTACGATTAACTTTATTTCCTAGTAATATTTAGACATTTGAGGACCATATTCTTTGCATTAAAATCAGGACATACCCTCTGACCATAAAAAGCAAAGCTTGTGGAATTGACATTCTTCCTTTAAAATGAAGATATATAGTAGTCTCTGTTTCTGCATAGAAGGAGCTTGAAAGTGACCATTCTATCTTAACAGTAGGTAAAAAGCTGAATAGAATTAAAAATCAACAATTTTTCTTGGACTTAGAAGAGAGGGGAGGACACAGAGCAAAAGACTGGCGAGGCTGACAGGCAGATACAGTGAGTCATGGCTTCCTGGGCTGACATACAGGAGCAGAAACCACCACAGGAACCAGCACCAGAGTGGAAAACTTCCACTACAGTGGAAGAATTGTTGGAGACTCAGTGTGGACAACACTGAGAGTTAAAAACGCCAGTGACCCAGTCATGGGGGGGGGGCACAGTATTTATTTCAAGATTTACTTCCAAGTGCTTGACCAGGTTCCAGTAGTAAATATCCGAGGAAAACTCCCTCAGACTTTTAATGGGAGGAGGGAAAGGAGCCATTTTGAAGTACATAAGAGTACTCTGTTCTTCTTAACAAGACCTACCCTCAGGAGAATCTGGTTAACCAGAGCCTAACCTGCTGGTTATTATCTGAGTCAGATAGAACTAGGGAAGGGAAATACCCACTCTAACTCCCTCTAGCTATCCTGTGCCACTGAAAGAGGAGGAAAGAGCTAAGAAACTTGCAAAGTTGATGGTCCGTAGGCAGAGTCTCACTAGTAGATTGAGACTTGATCATACAACTAAAGAATGCATTCCTTCTCACCACACCTCAGCACCACACTCCTAACGACCTATTTACAGCATTCCTCCTTCCTAGTACATATGTATCAAGAAAAAAATATAAGGCATAGCAAAAGGCACAATTTGAAGAGACAGAACAAGCATCAGAACCAGGATGTTGGAATTATCAGATCATGACTTTAAACAAACTCTGATTAATATGCTAAGGGCTCTAATGGATAAAGTAGATAGCATACAAGAAGAGGTGGACAGTGTTAGCCAAGAGATGGAAATCTTAAGAAAGAGCCAAAAGGAAATGTTAGAGATAAAAACTTTACCAGAAATAAAGAATGCCTTTCATGGGCTTATTAGTAGACTGAACATAGCTGAGGAAAGAATATCTGAGCTGGAAGATATATTAATAGAATCCAAAAACATCAAAGCAAAGACTTAAAAAAAAAAACCAGAATAGAATATCCAAGACAATGGACAACTGCAAAAGGTGTAACATCGCATAATGGGAATATCTGAAGGAGAAAAAGGAATAAAAGAAATATTTAAAAGACTAATAGCTGAGAATTTCCACAAATGAATTTCAGACACCAAATCACAGATGCAGGAAGCTCAGAGAACACCAAGAAGATTAATTGCCAAAGACTTACAACAAACTTCTCAGAAACCATGAAAGCAGGATGAGGGGGAGTGCAAAATTTAAACTTAAGAAAATAAACAGCTATACTTAATTCCATACGTTGTGAAATTATCCTTCAAAAGTAAAGGAGAAATACTCTATCAGACAAACAATATTTGAGGGAATTTCTTTTCAGTGGACTTACCTTGCAAGAACTGTTAAAATAAGTTCTTTAGAGAGAAAAAAATGTAATAAGTTTCAGAAACCCAGATCTACCTTAAGAAGAGCATCAAAAAAGGAATAAGTGAGGGTAAAAATAAAAGCTTTTATTTTTCTTACTTTTTTTTAAGATTTTTATTGGGGAATTGGGGATAACAGCGCTGGGGAATTGGGGGAAGGGGAACAGACAAGTTGCTGTCGTTTTTGTTCTTCAGTCTAGTTGTGGAGGACGTTGCTTCAGTGTCACTGGCCTTCACATGTGGGATCCGAACCGGGGCCCTCTGGCATCCCAAGCGAGTTCTTAACCATCGCGCCACTCGGCCGGCCCTTATTTTTCTTATTTTAATTGATCTATGTATGTATACATATGTACTTATGTATGCTTATGTATAAGTAAAATGAATGACAGCAATGATACAAGGCACAGGAGGTAGGAATAAGGGTTATTTTGCTATTGTAAGGTACTCATCACTACCCATAAGTGGTATAGTGTTATTTGAAAGTGAACTTGGATTCATTGTAAATGTACATTGCAGAATCTAAGGAAATCACTAAAAAAGTAAAACGATAGAAATATAGCTATATTCTAAGAAAAAAATGGAATCATGAAATATTCAATTAAAACTATGCAAAGCAAATGTTGGAAAAAAATGAAGACAAAAATAGGAACAAAAACAAGAGCAATAAATAGAAAACAGTAACAAATATGGTAGATACTAATCCAATTATATCAATAATCACCTTGAATATAAATGGTCAAAAGTAAATGGTTGGAGAGAAACATATCATGCTAACACTAACCAAAAGAAAGCAGGAGTAGTTACATTAATTTCAGACAGAGCAAATTTAAAACTAAGGAGGCTTTTCAGGGATTAAGAGGGCATTACATAATGATAAAGGAGTCAGTTCTTCAGGAAGACATAACAATTCTTAACATGTATGCACATAACAACAGAGCATGTAAGTTGGTGAGACAAAACTGATAGAACTACAAGGAGAAATAGATATTTTCACTTTCATAGTTGGAGACTTCAACATCTCTCAGAAATGGACAGATCCAGCAGACAGAAAGTCAGTAAGGACATAGTTGAACTCAACAACACCATCAATCAACTGAATATATTTGACATCTACAGACTACTTCATTCATCAGCAGCATAATTCATATTGTTCTCAAACTCACATGGAACATTGACCAAGATAGAAAACATTCTGGAGCATAAAACACACTTAGCAAATGTAAAAGAAGTCATACAATGTCTGCTCTGAGACCACAGTGGAATTAATCTACAAATAAATATGAGAAAGATCTGGGAAAATCCAAAAATACATGAAGATTTAACAACACACTTCTAAATAACACATAAGTCAAAGGAGAAATCTCAAGAGAAATTTTAAAATATTTTGAACTAAATAAAAATGAAAACCCAATGTATTAAAATTTGTGGGATACAGTGAAAACAGTTCTTAGAGGAAAATTTGTAGCATTGAATGCATATATTAGAAAGAAAGAAAGATTTAAAATCAAAACTAAACGTACTCATAACATATATTGGGTTGTCGGAAAAGTCATGACGTATTTTGTAAATGTTTTTCAAAGGTAATTTATTTATATAAAGAACAAAGATCAATCAATTATATATTGTCCATTTTGTTCAATAACCTTTTGCCATCTTTCAGTGAGCTTCATATTCCTCGTTCATACAAGGACCTGTCTTTATTTGCAAAAAAACTGAACAAGGTGCTGATTTACAGCCTATCTGAATTGAACGATATACAATGCAAAGAGTTTTGAAGATAGTGAAACAAGTGGAAGTCTGAACGAACAAGTTCAGGCAAGTATGGTGGGTGTGACAACACATCCCATCCAAGCTCCAATAATTTTTGACAGCTGATTAAACTTGTGTGTGGTCTCGCGTTGTTGCGATGGAACACAACTCCTTTACAATTAACTTGCTTTGGACATTCCTGGATGATGGATTCATTCAAACTGTCCAATTGACAATAGTACACATTCGAATTGATTGTTTGGTTCCTTGGTAGGAGTTCGAAAAACATGACACCTTTAAAATCCCACCACACTGAGAGCATAACCTTCCTCTGATGAATGTCTGCTTTCGATGTGTTTGAGGTGAATCATCATATCGGGACCAAGACCATTTGCACACCACACTGTTGTAAACAATCCATTTCTCATCATCAGTTAACAGTCGCTTAAAAAAAAAGAATTGTTTCCTTCACGTTTAATGGGCATATTGCAGATGTTTATACGCGCTGTCAAATGAACTTCTTTGAGTTCAAGCAAAACCCAAATATCAAGCTGAGCTTGCTTACATACCCCAGCTTACATATCCCAGAATGATGTTCAATGTTTCTGCAATCTCTCATGTTGTGTAACATGGTTTGACTCAATCAATGTCATTATTTCATTGTCATCAATCTTGGTGGGCCTCTCTGACCAAGGAGCATGGTTGAGATCAAAATCACCAGCACCGAATTTCATGAACCATCATTGGCACTGACGTTCTTGTAGAGAATTGTCACCATAAACTTTACGCAACTTTTCACAAGTTTGACATGCATTCTTCCCTTTATGGAAGTAAAACAGTAAAATATGACAAAAATGAACAGTTTGGTCTTCCATCTTCAATTTATTGTAAAATCTCCAAAACTCAACTGAATGGTTCAATTTTTTTTAGAATGAAACGAACTGTCAGCTGTCAAATGACATAGCAATAACATAGATGCGAATGACTCTAGTACTTCCAAAAATGAACTAGTGCCATCTGTTGCAAACATGCATCATGACTTTTCCAACAACCCAATAATTCAGCAATCACACTCCTTAGTATTTAACTAAAGTAGTTGAAAACTTATGTCCACATAAAAACCTGCACACAGATAATTATAGCACCTTTATATAATTGCCCAAACTTGGAAGCAACCAAGATGTCCTTCAGTAGGTAGATTGCCAAGTAAACTGGTACATCCAGACT
Source organism: Hipposideros armiger (assembly GCF_001890085.2). NCBI lineage: Eukaryota > Metazoa > Chordata > Mammalia > Chiroptera > Hipposideridae > Hipposideros > Hipposideros armiger. Next base: position 78,713 of record NW_017732980.1, on the reverse strand, counting down.
AGAGAATATTATTCAGTGCTAAAAATAAATGAGCTATCAAGCTATGAAAAGACATGGAGGAACCATAAATGTATAGTGTTAGGTGAAAGAAGCCAATCTAGAAGTCTATATACTATATGATTCCTTCATATGACAATTTGGAAAAGGCAAGACTATGGAGACAATAAAAAAATATAAGTTGTTATCAGGGATATGGTGAGAGGGTAAGGGTAGGGGAAAATTGAATAGACAGAGCATACAGAAGATTTTTAGGGCCATGAAAATTCACTGTATGACATCATAATGATAGATATATGTCATTATACATTTGTCCAAACTCATTGAATGTACAACACCAAGAGTAAATATTTAGGTAATCTGTGGACTTTGAATGACTACGATGTATCAATGTAGGTTCATTTTTGGTAAAGAATGTACCATTCTGGTGAGTTATGTTGATAATGGGGTAAGCTATGCATGTATGGGAGCAGGGGTATATGGGAATTCTCTGTACCTTCCTCTCAATTTTATTATAATCTTAAAATTGCTTTAAAATAGTCTTATGTATATATAGGCACTATAATAAGTATAAAGTATATGAATACTTGAACTTTCAGAAAGCGTGAAATGACTTTGATGTTGGGATAATCTCACAGGCGTCAGTGACCAATATTGTGATCTTTAGAACTGGTGAGCCTGAGTTCAAATTGATGACTTGCCATTTATCTACCTGTATATATTATCTATTTTTTACTGATTCTGTAAAATTAAACATCATCATAGTGGATTTTAATTTAATTTAATATAATTTAATTTAAATTAAAGAATTAACATACAGAAAGCTTTTAAGGTACTCAGTATAGCATTAAGTACACAATAAATGTTAATAATAATTGTTATGTTATTTTTATTTTATGTATCTGATCATTACTGGATTCTTCCACCATTTTGTCTTCCTCACCTTATGTTACATAGTCATTTCTACACTTGTGTATAGTGTCAGCTAGTGAAATTAAGGAGACTGTCTGTCATATGTACATATGGCTGGCTTTGTATACATAATTCCCTTTAGTCCTTACATACAGCAATCCTGTTAGGTTTTTCTCAAAGGAGGGGGCACAAAATCTTGTCACTTGCCAGTAGATGAGATAAGAAACAAGCAAGAGTGCCTACTGCAAAGTCCACTCATTTAACTATTGCATCATGTTATAACTGCATAAAGCCACTCTATTATGCATATACATTTGAGTTACAATGAACATTTGTTGTCATACATTTATAAAGTACATGCTTTTGATTTTGATTATTGGTATAGTTTTCTGTAGCTGAAAAAGGAGAGATGTGCCTTCTTAAACCATAGGAACAGAAAAGGACTTATATCAGACACATATTTTTTGTTATTTCTAGAAGTGTATGCTATATAGTTATTACTCACAAAAAAAAGTGTAAAAAGAGAAAAATATATACCATGTATAATTTCTCTTTTTTCTTAATATTATAAAATAATCTAAATTTATAGGATAAATTTTCATTTTATGCAGACTTTATCTCTGGTTATAGAGATAAAGTTAAAAAATTCCCTAAGGTAAATATTCAGGACAAAAGGCTTGTGCCCAAAATAGTATCCATTATGTTAAAAAGAAAATCTTTTATTGAACTGTTGGGAAAACTATTCTGTTTACACAACCTATATTTAGAGTAAAACTAAGGTAAATGCATTGATGATTTATTAAAATGTAATATAAATAGTGGTTTAATTTAAGGTATAGACTGCAGATCTAGTCTGTATTAAGAGTGCTTAAAGAGAAGTATTTTTAGGACCATAGATAAGGAGAAAAGTAATTCAAACTAGAGTAAAATAATCCTTCACAGTAGAGCAGACATTTGTCCTAGAACTGTAAGAATACATACAGTTTCAGTAGTGGGACCATAATGCCATTTCAGGAATGGGGTCATTATCAAGAAAGAGAAGAGTGGGACAAAGTAGAAAATTAAAGGTCCATGTAACTGTGTGATGGAGGCATTATGATAGGGTAGGAACTTTTTGAAAACCAAGACTCAGTCTATAAGATGGTAATGAAATTTGAAGGGCACTGAATTTTATGTTATGAGGTTTCGCAACAGGTAATCAAACCATGTTTTTACTCCGATAATAACATTATCATATCTGTGCTTCAGCAAGTTATCAGAGCCCACATGAAGGAAGGTTTTGAGACAAATTGAGGGCAGAGGATAACATTTTTAATAATCCAAGTAAGTAGAAATGAGGGTCTGTAGCAGTGAAAAGGGAAGCAAAATAATCAGAAGAAAGTTTCAGAGGTAGTATTTATGGGTTTTGGTTAAAGATGTGCCATGAAGTTTGGAGACATGGGGAAATTGAAAATTGTTATCATAGTTTCATTTCTGCTTTATTGAAAGTATGTTGATATCACTAACTGGAGGGAATATCAAAAAGAAGCAAGTTTTAGGAAAAAGATGTTAGAGATAAAATTGAACTCTAAGGAGATCAGACTTTGATGCCACTCAAATAATTTATAGCTCCTATGATGGGAATGGAGAAAATTATCATAGGAAGGATTATAGAACAATGAAAGGATAAGAGTGTTGTGCTTTCATCTTTTAGAAGCACCTACATTTAAGGTATTCTTATCGCCTACTGGAGGAAAGCTCAGTCACTGAAGAATGAAAAAAAAAAGTGACTAGATTAAGAGAAGAATCAGAAAAATAAAGTGTAATGAAAATAAAATAAAATGAAAATAATTTTAAGGATGAGGAATTTTATGGCCAAATGATACAGACAGTATACTTTAAAATGCTAAAAATAATTTAGAGTTGCAATATTCCATCCAACTAAATGAAACTTGATAACAGGTTGGACTTGACTTTTAAAGAAAATCCAGTGGTGTATATGTTAAATTAAAATGCTATATCTTATTTCCTATCATCAGTATTAAAGGTTCTTTGCATTAGTGATACTTTATTTCATTTGTTTGTTCTTTTACCTTTGATATTATACTCTTATATCTTCAATGCTCATTCATTATTTATATATGCAATGCAAAATTTCTGCAAATGCACCTGTGGGGAATAAGCTTAATAAAAAAAAGCATAGAATCTCTGCTCTAAATGTCATACTTTCATTTCAAAGTACAAAATTCATGAAACAAAGATACAGTCACATTTTAATAAATATGAAAGTTTAATGATTTTTTGAGTAATTATAATATACTCATGATTATTTTTCTCTATGGGAATAAAACCAAGATTTTTTTAAGCATGTGTTTGCAATCATACTAATCCGGGAAAACTGGTATTAATTACTTCATAAATAGTTCTTTATTTGCCATTTTTATCTGTAACATTTTAGGTACAAATTTACTAAGGTAAATATTTGATTATACTTAGGGAACATAGAAGAAATATAAGTTATATGAGGTCAGACAATTAAGTCCGTAAACTTGTTGCAACGATGTTGCTAACCTTTTTTGATATCAGAAGGATTATTCATTATGAATTTGTACCAACTGGACAAACAGTTAACTAAGTTTACTATTTGGAAGTGCTGAAAAGGCTGCATGAAAAAGTTGACGACCTGAACTTTTCACCAACAATTCATAGCTGTTGCATTAACGACAATGCACCAGCTTACAGGGCACTGTCTGTGAGGGAGTTTTTAGCCAGTAAGCAAATCACTGTATTGGAACACCCTCCATACTCACCTGATCTGACCCCCAGTGACTTCTTTCTTTACCCAAAGATAAAGGAAATCTTGAAAGGAAGACATTTTCATGATATTCAGTGTAATCGATGACAGCTATGTTAGCCATTTCAGAAAAAGAGTCCCAAAATTGCATTGAAAGGCAGACTAGGTGCTGGTATCAATGCATAGCTTCCCAAGGGGAGTACTTCAAAGGTGACCACAGTTACATTCAACAATGAGGGATGTAGCAATTTTTTTAGGATGAGTTTGCAAACTTAATTGTCAGACCTCATATGTGAAAAGTTATTCATCCTATTTTTAAAATTTTATGGAAGGTATTTTGCATTTTATGAAAACTTGGGTTTCACCCTCTGCTTCATTGTTCATTTCTTATGTTGTATTTTATGGAAATAATAATTTAGAGGTGTATTTTTTAATAAGCACAATATTATTTTCAATAAGAAGGAAGCACTGTGCACCCGGAAATTACTTCTGAATATGCTCTGATTGTTAGATTCTTTTAAGAGGGAATTTGGGATTGAACAAAAAGAAAGGCAAAATTAAAACATATTTGAAACTACTTTGTAAAGTTCCCAGGTTGGCCACTTCATCACAATCTACCAGTACTAGTGAGAGTCACCTAGAGTTACATGTCATACTAGGAATCTGTTCAGCAGGGCATCTGAGCTTAGCAGAACAGAGTCCTGGCATGGAGAAGGGCTTCCTGCATGCAAAATTGTTCCATGACGTCTGACGCCTGTTCCTCACTGGACCACTCAAAACCTTTACTTTCTTATCTATAGAACACATATAACCATCACATCTATTCTGTGGGTTTGTTGTAAGATTAATAGGCACATACAGTACTTAGTAGAATCACACTTAGCCAGTCTCTTAGTAAGTTCTCAGTGATAAGATGTTCTAATATTGATGAAGTAAACAATCTTTTCCTTTCTAAGGAAAGACAAAATTCCAGATTCAGAGGATTTTATAGCTATGGTGTAGTAATAATAACCTGAATTCCAAGTGGAACAATTATTTTTTAATGTGTGACCTCAAAGGAGTCATTGTGAAATCTCATTTTCTTTCTTCCTAAATGGGAGATTGTATTGCTAATGTCCCTGGGTGAGTATGGTTGGGGATACCAGTGATTTGTGCGAAAAGAGATCATGGAGAACAAAGTTTAAATGTGCCATGTGACCATGGTCAGAGATGGAAAAGGAAACATACCAGAGAGAACAGCCTCTGATTTTGTTCACCAGACTGGACCCAGGAGTAGATTTCCTTCACTTTTCCTATAATTTAGCTAGGTACCAATGAACTGGAAGTACTGCATTGCCATATAGTCACCCTAAGAGTGTAGTATGTAAGAGTTCCCAGAGCTTATACCCAGGACATCACAGTGTTCCCTAGTTAGACAGGAACCAACTCATCAACACAAAATACCATGATGTCCTGTGGCCCATGGCAGGCAGGGCTTACCAAGCATGAAAGAGTATTATTACATATCCAATATATATAGGAGATGGTATCAGCACTGCCAACCTTCCTTGAGTATAGGTAAAGCATCTGCAAATGGCTCACAAATAAAGCTTGGGGTGCTATGGAAAACTAACAGAGGTTTTGCATAGAAGTTAGAGGCATCCAAACAGAATTGGATATAAATGGTAATGTAGATTAATTTACATTTATTTATACCCAATAAAACATGGGGTTTGGGAACTTTTAAGTTAAACTATTCTGTACTTGGTGTTTTATTGTATATTTTCTCTAGAATCATCACAATAATGCTGCAGGTAGGTGATATAATTTCCTTTTTTCCAAAGGAAGAAAATTAAACTTCACAAGTGTAAATAATATATCACAAGTTATAGAGCTAATAAGTAATAGACCCAAAACTCCAATTCTGATCTGCCTGACTGCAAAAGCCATTTATTTTCCATTATACTGCTCTGAGCTTATGAAACTTCTTTGTTAAGTGAAATGTGTTATACAAGTGAAAATTATATTGTTTTATTCCTCACATTTTAATATTTTACAGAAATAATTGACTAATAATTTTAGGTCTTAGTCACAACCCATGTCCATTACAGACTTTTAAAAAAATGACTACTAAACACCAATGAACTTGACTAAACCTCAGATGTATGTACTTATTGAATAATCCACATAATGGTCAGTAAAAGTTTACATAACATGAGACTTTATAGCTGTAATTAAGTATAGTACCATATGTTCAACTTCTCAGAGTTTGTCATTTTTTTATTGGAAACACTACCTCACTTTAGTGAACTTTTCATCACAGTGTGGTAAAAGTAATCAATCTACAAATTTTTTAAACATTTGGGCATATCTGTCTGGTCATCTGATTCTCAAACTAGAGGTTGGAAGATTTAATGGGTGCTTTTTTGGAAGGTATCGAATTAGGACAATTTCCTCATGGGAAAATAAATGGAATATTATTTTTTATTCCCCCTATGAGAACACATGCACTTGTTTCACTTTCAGTAGATTGGTATGTAGAACTGAAAGTCACAGAGCCACATATTATACACAATGTGAAAGTTTAGTAAATGTTCATTAATACTACTTATTTTTGAAAAGCAGTGTCCAACATTGGTAGTAATGCTTGCTCTGAAGCTAGAACAGGCTTAAATGCTGTCTCTGAATAGGACAATGGAAAACTAAATTTCCTTTCTGGGTTTTAGTTTTCTCCTCTATTGGGTAACAAATGAAACCATAGTTCTTCCTTGTATTGGTGATGAAGATTAGGTACACTTAATGAGATACAAGTCGAACACCACGTTAATGTTTGAGCTTGCAGTTGATGTTTGGTAGTTGTTGGTCACCATTAATGTTGTTTTGTGAAGTTAGTTGACTGGAAAATGCCTTAGCCAATATATTTACAGAAATCAATGTTGTATATGATACATCAAATCTGATTTTTTCCCAAAATTGTAGCTATTGTAGAAGTCATAAGTAATCATGTGACTACTGATTTCATTTATAGCCCAAGTATTGTAACTTGGAAAGAGAATGTCTTATCTGTGGGAGAAAAGACTCAGCACTGTCCTCTGTCTGGTCATGGCTATTATTCACCGATGTTCTTCTATCATCATAGATCTCTGGATTGAGGGGGTGGGGGAGAATGCCATTCCTTTTTTTTTTTCTTAATAGCCCTCATGTTTCTATCTCTCTTTTTCAGTTCAAACCATGACTCCTGTGAGGACCACAAAAAATATTAATACTTTTCCTCTCACCTTCTAGGTTCTTCTAGAAGAACCAATCAAATTAACAGAGACAGACTAACAGAAGAAAATCAAATTTTAATACATGCACACGAGGAATTCACATAGCACAATAATACCAATGACAGTGAGACATTAGGAATATATGACATTTTTAGACAAAGGAGAAAAGGGGGGATGAGATATTATATTTCAGAAGTGAGAATGGGCAATTTAATTTACAGGTAGTTGAGGAAGAGTAGAACACACATGGCAGATAAATTCTTACTAGGCAACAAAGAAATAATGAGACATAGGGAGTGGAGTGTCTAGCTAACAGACCCCTCCCTAATTACCATACTTAATTCAAATTAGGCTAAGGTGAACATCCTAAGATCTTCCTGAAGCAGGTTTGTTTGTTTTTTTGTCTGAATCTTTGCGGCAGGAAAAGGGAGGGGTCAAATGTTCTTTCTGAGCCTTTTGTTTCTTAATAAACAGCTTAAAATCAATATCCCAAAAAGGCAACTTCAGGGTGGCAAATCTTTTATTCCCTAATCTCCCAATATTGAGGCCATGCAGATACAAGAAACAATCAATGAAACTTCTTTAAAATGGACCTCAAAAAATGTGTCTGGTATCCCCAAGTGACAGCTTAATTCTCTCTCTTTTTTTAATTAAAGTTTAGTAGGGTGAAAATTGTTAGTAAAGTTACATAGGTTTTAGGTGTGCAATCCTGTAATATATCATCTATATATCACATTGTGTATTCACCACCCAGAGTCAGTTCTCCAGCTTAATTATCTCTTAAACAACAATAACAAGAGTAAAATGCAAGGAAGCTTAAAAATACATCTACGTTATATATGGCAGTTAAATAATCCATACCTTTAACAAAGAGTGGTAACTTAAAAATCAATAATAAAATGATGAATAGTTCCCCCCAAAGTGAGTAAATGTCTCAAAAATGTAATCTTCCAAACAATAAATAATAGAGCCAAATACATATAAACATATATCAAACATCATTAAAAATAGAAAAAAATCAGTAAGAAAAATGAGATTCCATTTCTACCTCCACTGAATTCAATCAAGAATATGTTGCCTGCCTTAAGACTAGCAATGTGTAGGATAGATAATGGTTAGACTCTTCAATATATTCCTAGATTTAAAACAGGCTCTATCACTTACTGGAGAAGCTATTTAACCTCTTTGTGCCTCAGTTTTCTCACCTGTTAAGCAAATGAAATGCCAGTGTTTATTTCACTGGATTATTGTATTAAATTAATTAATATATTGGATGAGCTCATAGTTGTGATTGGCATTCAGATCTACAAATTGTTAATTTTATCTTCCTCCTCTGCTTCTTTTCATGGGAGTACAAATGGTCCCAAAATTCTGAAAAACACTTATATTATGCAAGCCTTAAATACCTTTCTCCTTTGAATTTCAATATCATGAATATTACCCTTAGTAACACTGCTGATAATAATGATTATAATGATGAAAATAATATAATAATGCTGTGTAAGTATAGCTCCTGTCATAGGTTGAATCAATGGTTGCTAGACAAGAGCCCAATGAAGCCCACATTATCTTCCTTTAACAGGTGAGAACACTAGGCCTAGTGGATAAAAAAACCTTGCTTAGGGTTTAATGGCTAGCATGTGAAAGAGACATTTCAACCAAGTCGGTTGACTTCAGTCTGTGCTCTTGTCTTAACTATTGCACAATTTGTAGGCATTCAAGACTGTTCATTGCAGTGTTCTTTATATAAGCAACAACTTTTAAATGTATAGTGATCAAACTATTTAAATAAGATATATTATGATCAATGTTTAGAATAATTACAATTGATAGGTAAGACATTCAAAATGTAGGGCAAATGTGGACTTCAAAAAAGCTGAAGGGAACAAAATTGTTGCCACCCTTAAGCTACCTTTTGGGATATTGACTTTAAACTATCTTTTAAGAAACAAAAGATTCAGAACGAGCCTTTGATCCACCCACACCTTTCCTGCCCAAGAGAGAGGGACAGAAAAACCTGCTTTAGGAAGGGATCCTCAGCTTAATCACCCTAAGAATCTTCACCCTAGCATTAGGCAGGAAGCCCCCAAGCCTGTTAGCTAGATACCCACTTTGTCCCACTGTTTCTAGTTGCCCGGCAAGAACGTTCCTGCCATGTGTGTTCCCTCTTCCTCAACTCCCTGTAAATCGCCCAGTCTCACTTCTGAAATCTAATACCTCACCCACCCCTTTTTCTTTGTCCAAAATGTCTTATATACCAAATGTTGCCTCATTATCTTTGGAATTTTCATGCTTATGTAAATTCCCTGTGCACATGTATTAAAATTTTGATTTTCTTTTGGTAACCTGTTAATTTGATTATTATTAGTTCAGCTGGAACTTAGAAGGTAGGAGGAAATGTATTTATTGTTTTAGCCTCTTCAGAGCATAGTTTATGTTAATGTTTGAAAGGAAAAAAATGAGGAGAAATCGCAGAAAATAGACTAATTAAAATTAATTTTTCTTTGTTTTGTATATATGGTTTTCTAAGCTTGTCAATTTGTCTGCATTGGACATTTACTACTTTTGTACTTAAGGGGAAAGATGTATTAAAATTTTGAGGGGTACACTTCTAAAATTAAATAAAATACACATTACAGTTATTTCCCAACTCTTTCAGTGCAAAATTATTTTTATTTCATATATATTTTAATAATTTTATGTTTTATATCACTCTTTTTCTGATTTTTCTTTCTTCTTACCCTCAGTTCTTCCCCTCCCCCTCCCTGTCCCATGGAGTTTTATAGTGATTTTAAGTGTTTTTTTAATCCTTAAAATAAATAATTATTTAGTATTATCATTAGTAGAAATATTAAAAATCTAGCCATCATGAAAAAGTATAGAACTTTATATAATACAAAACGGTTGAAAAAATGGTATATTATTTTTGAAAAATTGAAAGTGAGAATTATGTAGATTGTGTTACCATAGACAAAGGGTCCGCTTGCCTGCATCCAAGCCAAAGATTATTTAAGGAGTGGTTAGAAGTCCAGAAACACAGGTGAGCTAGTGCTCTCAAAACCTGGCTCCCCATGGACCCTAGTGGCTAGGTTATATAAGGGGAAAATCCTTAATCATGGTTGCTCTGGTGTAGCAACTGGGGGCTCTACTGATTGGCTGGGGCTCAGGCAGTGATCAACTGATCATGGCTTCAGATCCTACTATCAGTCATGGCATTGCTCAGTCTGGTTTCCAGGGGATGTGGTCTGTGGGGCCATCTACTTTCATGAGTCCGGAGCTGAAAGATAACTGAGGCCAAGGTGTTATCTTTGTTTTATGAAAACCTTATTCTAGTTTGAGGTTTGGTTACTGTGTCTTGGTCATGACTGATAGACTTCAGGCTTTATTTTTAAATGAACTTGATGCTGACCAGAACCTGATGTCCTAAGGGCTTAATGATTAAAAGAAGTGGGCATACAGTGTAAGTACAGGCAGGAGGATGTGGAAAAGAATGCAGGGGAGTCATAGTTCTATCTGGCTAAACAAAGCCAGCTTGGACTAAAGCAGAATGCATGTTAAAGAAATGAAGCTCTTATGCTGTTATAATTGCTTCCCCCAAAGGATGACAATGATTTTGTTGAGGAATTTAAAAATTATAAATATAAATATCTATATATATCTACTACATATAGAGAGATACATATATATTGTGTGTGTGTTGATTTATACTGACATGCTGGTAAAGTTCTGTGAAATAATTATTTTAAAAAAAATATAATAGCTAGAGGTTGGCATTCTGGAATGGCCAAGTAATGAGTCTGGCGGACCCTCCCATTACCCTAACAATGATTTAACTGCTGAGCATCATTTAAAAAAATATTTACATTCTCTGGAAATTGGCTTAAAGGTGTAGAACTAATGGAGAATTATTCTTTCAAAAGATCTATGAAATTTTGGCACGAACAGCTAGAGCCCCTGTTATGTGAGCCATTACCGGCTCCTTTGCCTGCCTGATCCCCAGAGATTTCACTCCTGGCAGGTGTAGTCAAGAAGACAGAGACTTCCTCTCCCACCAGTTCCCAGTTAGGCTACAGTTTCTCCTGAAGGGGTTTCTCATTCAGCAGCCCTATGTTGGGGAAGCTCTCTTCTTAGGCAGGGCTGAGAACACTGGGTCTCTCTTTTGGCCCCTAGCTCCACTCACAGGTTGAAAACTGTACTCCAGATTTACTGGGGTAAAAATAGGGTCCCCATTTCCCTTCTTCAGCTCACAAACATAGTGAAAGTTTCCACCCCAGCAGAGGTAAGCCAAGCAAGAAGGCTGAAGCTGACATTTCCTGACACCAGTGCTCATTAGCCTAAGGGCAGTGTGAAAACAATGGCGACCTTAGTGGGTGTGGGTGTGGGGGGAGGTAACCAAGAGGAAGCTGGTAGCTCTGGGATAGAAGAGGAATCTGAGAGCACGCAGAACCAGGGAAAGTGACAGTCATTTAAGATAGCCCTCCTCAGTCATAGTCAACTCTGCAGGGTCTGAAGGGCTATATGCACACCCTTACTAAGCGGTCCCCATGTAAGAGCAATCAGAAGAACAGAGCCTGGGGCTGGCTTGAGAGCATTCCCAACACAGGCTAATCAACAGAAAGCACAGCCTTACTGGCACAGGGAGCTTAAAAGCAATCTCCAAGCAAAACCACAGGAAGGCAAGACAAGGGATAGAGAAGAATGAGAAAATATGAAACAAACAAACAAACAAAATGACAGATTCAAGCCCTAATATATCACTTACCTTAAATGTACATGGTCTAAACAGACCATTTTAAAATCAGACATTGACATATTTAAAAAACAAAACAAACTAAAAACAAACAAATCTGATGACCCAACTATTTGCTGTTTACAAGTAACTCACTCCAATTACAAATCACATAGGTAAATTAAATACAAAATGGTGAAGACAATAGACTATGAAAATGTTAACAAAATACAAAACAGGAGTGGCTATATTATTGTCAGATAAAGTAGACTTCAGATCAGAAAAAATCATTTGACGCAATAGTGATATTACATAATAAAAAACTGATCAATCCATTGTTATGGAAGACAAAACAATCTTAAATGTGTACACACTAAATAATGCCTCAAAATACATGAAGCAAACATTGCTGAGCTGGAAGCATACCTATTCAATTTTATATTTGGGGACTTTACCAGCTCATTCTCAGCAACTGATAAAACTACTGGACAGAAAATCATCAAGGATGTAGAAGTTCTGAGGAACACAAGCAACCGGCAGTTTGTAATCAACACATATAAATACTCCACCAAACAACAAGAATATGTTTTTTGTTTTGTTTTAAACACCCATGGAACATTCTTAAAATATCAAAAATATGGACATGGAGACTAGTTCAGTGGTGGTCAGTGGTAAGGCGCTGAGGAGTGCTGGAAGGAAGTGGGCATGTCTATAAAGAGGTTACAGGAAGGATCCTTGTGGTGAGGGAATTTATCAGTCTTTACTTGACTGTATCAATTTCAATATTCTGGTTATGATATTATACTATAGTTTGGCAAGATGTTACCATTGGGCAAACTGGGCAAAGGGAACAAGAGACCTCTCTATATCACTTCTCACAACTGCACATGAATCTACAATAATCTCAGAATGAAAAGTTTAATTTGAAAAACAGAGGTGTTAGTTGCTTACTTAAAGCAAAGGAGAGACTATTCATTTAACAAGAGAGTCTCCAGGAATTTAAATTAAGTTATGGAAGGCTCTAATGGGCTTGTGATGATGCAGCAGGTACTTTTATATGTGCATGCTTGGGACTTTGTAAATACTTTTCTATATAGGCATTTAGATAATCAGATAATGTGGTTATTGTTGTAAGACTCGCATATGAAGATTATTATGGGAATGCATGTGAAGGGAGTGCTGACCCTGAGAATGAATGTACCTGCTGAGAAGGGCTCCTCTTGGCTAAGTGGGCTCAAATTTGTAAACAGAGCGTAGCAGCCATTGCTAAACAGTGGTCTCTCATGCCAGCCCCAAATTAGGAGAAGCCTGCTTACACTGCCTGCTGCCTGCCCTGAACTGTCTGTCGCCTGCACTGAACTGCCTGCCTACATTGTGTTCCTTTCATCTGAGCTAATCTTTAAAATGGAGTTCCTGGAATCACATTTCAACCAATAGGACTGAGACCTTCCCTGTCAAATTGGAGCTGTGCAGCTATATACTCATTAGCATCTTCACTGACCAATCAGAGCGCCTGCATTCTGACCAATCAGGACAGTGCTTTTTGGACCAACCAAACTATGAGGATTTGGAGTCTTGATTACTATAAAGACAGACCAAGCAGTGACCAGGAACAGAGGCTTGTCTCTATGTAAGTCAGCTCCCCACGGCGCTGGATAGTGTATCTTCAGTTCCTACCCAAATGTGTTTCCCCGGTTGGAGTATCTCCCCAACAGGAGTGGAGCTGTCTTGCCAGAAAGGGGCTGAGCTGCAACAGTGGAGCAGAGTGGAGCAGAGCTGTCTTGCCAGTGTGGCATGAAGCAGAGTGGAGCTGCAGCGCTGGAGGCCTCTTTGGGCCCAAGGCCACCTCCCCCCAGAGCTGCCTCACAGCTGCGCATGCTGATCTTAATTGAGCTATAACACTATTAAGCTATCTCACAGCTGTGCTTTGCTACAGCTGAGCTATATTCTAGTTGAGATTTTTGCACTGACTAAAGTCTCCCCATTCACTGCACCCCGAATTGGGGGAATCCTTCTGGCATTGAATTGGCAGAGATGACTTTCAGTTGATAGGACTCAAATTTTTTTCCTGGCATAGAAGTGGTGCAGGGATCATTCACCGATTTTGAAAAATTAACAGAACTTTCTAAAATAGGAAAGGAAGGAAACACTTTCCCCTAAGGTTTAAAAAAATATGGAAAGCCCTGGCATTCTAAAAATCAATTTGGCTTTTGAAAAATAGTGATTTGTTTTGAAAGTTTGAGTGTAGTACATTATTAAGTGTAGAACATTATTAATAAGAAATATGGCATATTGTAGAAATAGTGGTATAGATTTCAGTGACAGGCAGGATTGTTTAGGTTTCTTGTTTTTGAGTGTGTGCTCTTGGTCATATAATTTAGCATCTCTAAATCTTAATTTCATGGGGTTATATAATCCATCCCGGACAGGGCTATTGTATTATACACAACTGGTGCAACCTATATCTATCATTTAGTTATTGGCTGAAGAAACTGGATACTTAGCTTTGTTTTCTCTTAAACTAGAGTGTTTTATTTGGAAGAGATCTTTTATCATTTAAGTGGACACCAACTGACATTCAAACATTAGTATCACATTCAACGCATTAACTTACACTGGTTCTCAACATGCCTGTGTACAAGAGTCACCTAGGGAGCATATTAAAAGCACGGACTCCATGACCCAACCACCAAGATTCTGATCAACTATTTGTGGATGGAACCATGACAATAGATTTTATTTTTAAGCTGTCACTCAATGTTAACGATCATCCAGGGTAGAGAAATATTACATTAACTTAATTCTATGGGTTACATTTTTTTATTGACTCTGGCTCATAACTCCATGTGAATACAATACTAATTAAATAAAGACAGATATATTATAATACTTACATTCAGTGTTTATGGATATAAGTTTTGTGTGAGAGTTTTTATGTATAAGATGTTTAACTGTTAGCAACTAGTTTAAATAATTATTGTTTCCTTTATGTTATTTAAAACATAAAATATGGTCTCAATTAATGGGGAAAATGTTTGAGGAAATTAAGTGTATAACTGTGAATTTAACATAAAATTGCTTCTCCTCTCTAACCTTTACTGAAGTACAATGATGTTCTATTGTCAGTAGAAGTTATATCTGATTCTCAAGTTCTATTGACAGCACGGCAAATCTCTTCTTCTGTATATAGTGTCTGAAACAAAAGACTTTCATGTTAACCAACAAAATCTATAATGTAAGCCTTTTAATTAGCAACTCAAATACACAGTGCATTCAAGGCAGTGTTTGGCCAAACTCAACTAGAAAGTCTGACATCTCCCAAAATGATCTGCATAAATGTTGGATAAGTCATTTAACCATGCATAGATTCTCCATATATGGGTTCCTGGGTAACTAGAATGTCACAATGGCAATTGCATTTTAGAAAAGCCTACACTGTTAGTGTATAATCTAAATTTACAGATTACACTAAATTTCTTCTAAAACTGCATTTGAAGACACCCTCCATATTTGTTAATGTTCCTTTGATAATAAACGACATAATAAGCAAAGCTATAAGTTTTGTTTGGGAGTGGGAAACATTTCCAAAAATAATTTAACTAATTTGTATTCCTTTCTGTATCAGCCAAATAAGTTCATATATTTTTCATTTTTGTCACAGATACAAGGAAATTCAAATGTATATTGTAGATATTAGAATTGGAAAACCTCTGCTGCCTGGCAATATTTACTTCTTTTCTTTTTCCTCCCTTTCATTTCTTTCCTTCCTTCCTTTCTTCCTTATTTTCTTCCTCCCTCTTTCACTCCCTCCCTTCTCTCTCTCTCTCTCTCTCTCTCTCTCTCTCTCTCTCTCTCTCTCTTCTTTCTGATAAAATTAAGTTCACAAACTCATCCTAGAAAAAGTACTACATAACTCTTTGCTGAATATCACTACGGTCACCTTTGAAGCACTCCCCTTAGGAAGCTATGCACTGATCCCAGTGCCTAGTCCACCCTTCAAAGTAATTTTGAAACTCTTTTTCTGGAATGCCCATCAGAGCTGTCATCGTATTACCCTTGATGTTCTCAATGTCATCAAAATGTCTTCCTTTCAATATTTCCTGTATCTTCAGGTAAAGAAAGAAGTCATTGGAGGCCAGATCAGGTGAGTAGGGAGGGTGTTCCAATACAGTGATTTGTTTACTGGCTAAAAGCTCTCTCACAGACAGTGCTGTGTGAGCTGGCGCATTGTCGTGATAGAAGAGCCATAAATTGTTGGTGAAAATTCAGGTCATCTAACTTTTTCACACAGCCTTTTCAGCACTTCCAAATAATAAACTTGGTTAACTGTTTGCCCAGTTGGTACAAATTTATAACGAATAATCCCTCTGATACCAAAAAGGGTTAGCAACATCACTGCAACAAGTTCTCAAATTAATTGTCAGACCTCGTATTGTCCCCCTTTAATCTATAATTTCACAGGCATTAGTGATCTCATATTTTGTTTAAATTTCTCAGTATTTTATTTTAAAATGTTATGTGCAAATATTTCACACACAGATACATTGCCCTTGTATAAACTAAATCATTACAGCTGAAGGTGATGACCTAATTGACCAACACCCAGCCTGTGGCTTCCCCTACATCTTATTAATTTCTCTTATTGCCTAGTAGTTATCAGACCAGCCATCATGATTCCATATTTTTATTGTCTTTCCATATTATGCTCCAAAAGAGAATAGTATTTTTGTGAGCATTTTCAAACATAAACATAAAATACTATACATATAATTTTTTAAAAATTCAACAGTGTATCTGGAGGATCTTGCCATTATATATATATATATATATATATATATATATATATATATATATATATATATATATATATATATGTAAATTTGTATGTATATAACACAACTACATATGGCCTGTTTAGCCATTATCTTTTAAGGAGACATTTAAGTTGTTTTCAGTTATAAATAATGCTGTACAATCCTCCTTCAACACAAGCATATGTTTTCTCTGTGGAAGAAACTAAGAAATAAAATTGCTGAGTTATTGAATATTCATGTTTTAATTTTATTGAACACTGTCAAATTTATTCTAAAAGGCTTTAAAATTTAAAATATCACCAGCTTGGATGAAATTGAAATGACCCATTTTACCACAATCTCATGAACTCTTGAGTTTAATTTAATATTTAAAATGTTTTCAGTCTAATGAAAAATCTGTCTATCTATCTATCTATCTACCTATCTATGTATCTATGTATCTATCTATCTCTATCATCTATCAATCTATATCTATCTATAAACCTAGGAATCTAGAATCTTCTTGATTATTTCTTAGGATGAGCTTCCTTTCATATTATCGTTGATTATTTTATCTTTTGTGATTTGCCTATGCATATCTTTTTACTATGGATTGTTATTTTGAATGATTTTTAGCAATTTAATTTTAAATATAGATCCTAATTCTTAGTCTGTAATATTAATATATTGTACTCATTTATTCTCTTGGTCTTAAGTATCAATTGATTTTGTGTCATCTCACAGAGGTTTAAACATTTTAATTCAGCACAATCAAGATATCCAATTATTTTGTTACATGCTTTATTGGCACTGTTTAGAAATGCTTTCTGTTCTCCAGGAACATGAACATATTATTGTATATTTTTCTGGTAATATTTTATTTTCTTGTAGAATTTTTCACATTTTCATATGTAACACATTAATATATACATTTTTATCCTGCATAGCATAATGTAGACTAATGATATTCTTTTTCATTGATCTCACCTTGTATATGAAATATAAATTTTCCACCATAGAGTTAAAACACAAATATATATATGCATATATATTTATATTTATATGTGTGTATTCCTAATTATGTTCTTTTCTTGGGTGTCTTTATTATTACTCTTCAAGCATATATTTAAAACTAACTCATATATAATGTTTTACAGTGCATTCAAACAAAGAGTTCAATATTATTATCCTATTAATTTCTGACTAATGCAATGTTCTATAAGAAGTGTGAAAATTGTAATTCATGTTTGAATTATATTTTGCCTGACTTGTAGATACATTTAAAATAAACTCTTATTCAACAAGAGGACATAACCCTAGAAAACATCTAACATAGGAGCCCGTAAATATATCAAACAGATTCTGACAGACACAAAGACAAAGACCAACAGTAAAACTATTATAGTAAGGGACTTCAACACCCCATTGTCACCAATGGACAGATCCTCCAGACAGAAAATCAACACGGAAATAGTGGCCTTAAATGACACTTTAGACCAGCTGGGTTTAGTTGATATTTTTAGAGCATTTCACTCCAAAGCAACAGAATATACATTCTTCTCAAGTGCACAAGGAACATTTTCCAATATAGACCACATGTTAGGCCACAAAACAAGTCTCAATAAATTTAAGAAGATTGAAATCATATCAAGTCTTCTCCAACCACAATGCTATGAAACTAGAAATCTATTATAAAAAGAAATCTGGAAAGCACACAAATACATGGAGGCTGAATAACATGCTACTAAATAGTGACTAGGTCAAAACTGAGATCAAGGAAGAAATCAAAAGCTAACTCAAGACAAACGACAATGAAAATGCCACAACCCAAAATCTCTGTGATGCAGCAAAAGCAGTCCTAAGAGGGAAGTTCATAGCAGTGCAGGCCTACTATGCAAGAAGCAAGAAAAGTTTCAAATCAACAGATTATCCTTATACCTCAGGGAGCTGGGAAAAGAACAGCAAAACAAGCCCAAAGGGAGCACAAAGAAGGAGATAAGAAAGACCAGAGTGGAAATAAATGAAATAGAGACCAGAAAAACACTACAAAAGATCAATGAAACAAACAGCTGGTTTTTTGAGAAGATTAACAAAATTGACAAACCTCTAGCTAGACTCATAAAAAAAAAAGAGAACGGGCTTAAATTAGTAAAATCAGAAATAAAAGAGGTGAAGTAACAGCAGACTCCACAGAAATACAAAAAAATCTTAAGAAATTACTATGAGCAATTATATGCCAACAAATTTGACAGTCTGGAAGAAATGGATAATTTCCTAGAAACATACAACCTTCCAAAGCTAACTCAGGAAGAAACAGAAAACCTGAATAGAATGATTACCACCAAGAAAATTGAATCAGTAATCAACAAGTTCCCAACAAACAAAAGCCCTGGACCTTATAGCTTCACAAGTGAATTGTACGAATCATTCAAAAAAGAATTATCACCTATTCTTCTCAAACTATCCCAAAAAGTCCAGAAGGAGGGATAGCTCCCAAACTCTTTCTATGAAGCCATGATCACCCTGATTCCAAAAACAGACAAAGACAGTACAAAAAAGGAAAACTACAGGCAATATCTCTGATGAACATAGATGCAAAAATCCTCAACAAAATCTTAGCAAACAGAATTCAGCAATATATTAAGATGATCATACATCATGGCCAGGTGGGTTTCATCCCTAATACACAAGGTTGGTTCAACACCCACAAATCAATTAATGTGATACACAACATCAACCAAAAGAAAAATAAAAAATGTATGGTCATATCAATAGATGCAGAAAAAGCATTTGACAAAATACAACAGCCATTTATGATAAAAACTCTTAGCAAAGTGGAAATAGAGGGATCATATCTCAACATAATAAAGGCAATATATGATAAACCCACAGCCAACATCATGCTCAATGGGGAAAAACTAAAACCATTCCCCTTAAGATCAGGAACAAGATAAGGCTGTCCACTTTCTCCACTTTTATTCAACATAGTTCTGGAAGTTCTAGCCACAGCAATCAGACAAGAAAAAGAAAAGGCATCCATATCGGTAAGGAGGAAGTAAAATTGTCATTATATGCAGATGACATGATAATATATATAGAGGACCTCAAAGACTCCATCAAAAAACTATTGGAACTAATAGACAAATTCAGTAAGGTAGCAGGATATGAAATCAATACTCAGAAATCAGTTGCATTTGTATATACCAATAATAAACTATTGGAAGGAGAAATTAAGAAAACAGTTCCATTTACAATTGCTTCAAGAACTATAAAATACTTAGGAATAAATTTAACCAAAGAAGTAAAAGACCTGTACTCAAAAATTATAAGACACAAAAAAAATAAAAGAAGATACAAACAAATGGAAAAACTTACCATGCTCATGGATAGGAAGAATTAATATAGTTAAAATATCCATACTGCCTAAAGCAATATATAGATTCAATGCAATTCCTATCAAACTAACTAGGGCATTTTTCACAGAAATAGAAAATATAATCCTAAAATTTATATGGAACCAGAAAAGACCCCAAATAGCCACGGCAATCCTGAGAAATAAGAACAAAGTCAGAGGGATCACGCTACCAGACATTGAAACATACTACAAGACTACAGTAATCAAAACAGTATGGTACTGGCATAAAAACAGGCACATAGATCAATGGAACAGGATAGAGAGCCCAGAATTAAATCCAGGCATATACAGGCAGTTAATCTATGACAAGGGAAGCAAGAATTTACATTGGGGTAAAGGTAGTCTATTTAATAAAAGTGCTGGGAAAATTGGACTGACACATGCAAAACAATCAAACTGGACCACCTCCTTACAAGATACATATACCATATACAAGAACAAATTCAAAATGGATTAAAGACTTAAATGTAAGACCTGAAACCATAAAACTCCTAGAAGAAAACATAGGATCTAAATTTGCAGACATTACCCTGAGCAATATTTTTACTGATACATCCCCGCGGGCTAGGGAAGTAAAAAAAAAAAAAGAACATATGGGACTACATCAAACTTAAAAGTTTTTTCACAACAAAAGAAACCATCAATAAAACAAAAAGGAAGGCTACTGAAAGGGAGAAGAGTTTTGTCAAAGAGGTATCTAATAAGGGGTTAATATCCAAAATATGTAAAACACTCATGCAACTCAACACCAAAAAAACAACCCAATTAAAAAATGGGAAGAGGATATGAAGAGAAATTTCTCTAAAGAGGACATACAGATGGCCAACAGGCACATGAAAAAATGCTCAACCTCACTAAGCATTAGGGAAATGCAAATAAAAACCACAATGCGATACCATCTTACCCCAATCAGAATGGCTATCATCAATAAATCAACAAACAACAAATGCTAGTGAGGTTGTGGGTTAAAGGGAACCCTGGTGCATTGCTGGTGGGACTGCAGATTGGTGCAGCCACTATGGAAATCAGTATGGAGGTATCTCAAAAAACTGGAAATGGAACTACCTAATGACCCAGTAATCCCACTCTTAGGTATTTATCCAAAAAATCCCAAAACATTAATCCAAAAAAATATATGCACCCCTATGTTCATAGCGGCACTATTCAAAATAGCTAAGACTTGGAAACTACTGAAATGCCCATTGGTAGACGACTGGATTAAGAAACTATGGTACATTTACACAATGGAGTATTACTCAGCTATAAAGAAGGAAATAGTACCATTTGCAACAATATGGATGGAACTAGAGAACATTATGCTAGGTGAGATAAGTCAGTCAGAGAAAGACAAATACCACATGATCTCACTTATACGTGGATTCTAAAAAACTGTATAAATGAGAAATGTAAAAAGAAATAGTCTCAGAGACACAGAGGAAAAACTGAGGTTTGCTAGTTGGGAGGGGGTAGGGATGGTGGAGAAGGGGAAGAAATGAGACAATACAAATTGGTAACTACAATATGGCCTCAGGGATAGAAAAGACAGTCTGGGAATATAATCAATAATGTTGTAAATATTTTTTAGGGGGCCAGATGGACTCATGTCTTTTTAGGGAGACCACTTCATAGACAGTGTAGAGGCCTGACCACTGCAGTGTATTTCTGAAGCTGATGTTGAATAACATTGTATGCCAACTATAATTATATATACATATAGTCACAGGATGTGGAGTAGAATGTAGGAATGGAGTCAATGGAATTGTAATAGATAAGTATGATATCGCAGGTGAGAGGGCAATAGACTGGGGAGGGGGGTTGTTTCTGTGTGAAGGATGAAATGATAACTATTGCATTGTTCTGTACACCTGAAACTAACAATAAAAAAATAAAATAAAATAAACTCTTATTGTGCAGCTTGATTTTTTTTTCCTTGCTTTGAGCTGACTCATCCTGTATATGAGTATGTCCTAGAATTAATAGTTCTATGGGAGTTGAAAGGAATAATGAACAGGTGATTTTCAAGATTTAGTTTCCTGTTTGATAGCCTTATCACTATACTACCAGATGTTACAGTAATCATTTTCTTTGCTGCAGCAGCTGCAATTTTATGTGGAATACCTAATTGGTCATCATGAGGGCTATATTACTGTCAACTGCAAGAAAAGTCAATGAAATTGGATTTAAGTAAGAACTGGATTATTGCTACATGGGGCCCTAGGAAGCTTTGAGCACTTTTAATGGACTTGGAACCAACAAAGGAGAAAACAGTTAAACAAGCCCAAATTTGTGTGTATTCTTCATACTTAGTGCTACAAGAACAGAAAAGCCTAGTTAGTGTTCAAGTGTAAAAATATATTACACATAAAAAATGTTTTCCAAGCTTGCATAAAAATGATCATTTAAATAAACCTAAATGATGATAATGAAATTTATGGAAAGATAATAAAAACAAATTAACCTATTAATGGATTTTATCTGTCAAACCCTGTACTAGGCACTTTGAGGCACAATATTTTATTTTATGCTCAGAGGACTCAAATGAAACACAATAGAAGAGGACTGTGCTATGCAGTATCTTCTCAAATGCTTTCTCCCTAATTTCTCTGACATACCTATAAGAATCAGTTGCAGCATAAATAGATTTTCTATCCTACAAAACAGTTGTAAATAGATTTTTGCCTATATAGAAGTAAACATCTGGTGTCTCTAACACTATGCTACATTTCTGGTTTACTAAAACACATCCGCTCTATAAAAGTGAATAAATGGAGCAATAGATATGTTATGTTTTAGAAAGATTTTAAATTATATATGCACAAAATTCATGCCTGTGCATTCTCTTTGTAAATATGGTTCACATGTGTACACTCTTATCAGGTTTGGAGAAGCAGACCTAACAGAAATGTGAGACTTTCTATTAAAATAAAATACAAATTCTTTTACAGCATTGAAAATAAAAAATGCTTCCTATGTGTCTGACAATATTCCTAGACCCCACAAAATTAACTGTGATTTACGTTGAAGGATAGATAGCAGAAATGACACTTAGGTAGAAAACAAAACAAAACAACTTAATCTTTATTCATACATCCAAGAAAAAAATGATCACATTTTTCAGCTTCAGTGATGAGTAGAAACATCTGATCAAGTCAGTTTAAAGAGTTCCGTGAGAGATATTATTAAAAGTATTTATTTGGTTATTATGATTTTTATTATAATTGATTATATTGCCTGTAAAATGTCCTTTATATGACCTTAAGAATGAAAAATAATAAAAATGTTACTTAAGAAATTTCAATTGACTTTCACTTCATTTTTTCCCCAAGCACTAAAGAGAATGTTCTCTTAGAAATAGCCATTTCTGCTCTAGTGACTTTTGAATAGATACCAGTGAAATTGACTTAGCAATGGGGGTTTCCCACGAGTTAATAGTTGAAGTAGAACATCTCCAGCTCTCGACCTTCTTGTATTTCCTTCCGAATAATGAAATCTTCATTCTCATAACCTACAGGGTTCAGAAACTTGGATGTTACAGTAATGATTTTCCACCCCTTCATCTTCACACCCAGTCAGAAGCTGTTATTTCTATACATCCTGTTATTTCTACCTCTGTAATGTCTACTACTGTATTTTTTTTTGTTTGAAGTATTACACTAGAATCCTAAACTACAGATGTCCTCAGTCGCTTTCATCTTCCAATCCAGGATTATCATTTTTAAAGCCCAGGTCGTCTCTAGTTCTTTTATATTTGCTTCAAAGCACTGATGTTACAAAATACTCGCTGCTTAGTAAAGGCACAAGCACCATTTAAATTTCATTCAAATTGTTCCAAGTATTTTCCCAGTCTAGTTTTCTATATATAGCTTGCTTTATTGTTCTATATGAACACTGTTTCATTCATATTTGAATTATATGTTTTCTAAATACGTCATCTATTTTAACCCTCATGATTTTGTTTATTCTCCTCTTTCAGTGTACAATACCCTTCCACCATAATCTCTATTGTTCAAAACTCTACTTACTCCCCATTGAATTATTCCAAGTGACATAACTGCAGGTACACCCCCAACACACACATACAATTAAAACCAATCTTTATTTTGCTACTATCATAATATTTTTTGAGAATTTTGCTATAGTCAAAAGGAAAAAGCATTTTGAGATAGTCACCTCTTTTTTAACCCTTGAATTCTAATTATTAGCTATAAATATATCTCACCCTAAATAAATATTTGCTGAGTGATTAAATAATTGCTGATTAGTAAAAGTGAACTATTTACATAATTATTAAGACTTTAGTAAATATGATAAAAAATTAGTATCCTTAATTTATAAAGAATAATTACAAATACAAACTCTAGCATACCCAACACAAAAATGGAGAGGCCATACACAAAAGAAAAACATATTGCCAGTAAAAAAAAAAAAAAGTCAGCTGCAATAGCAGTGAATGAAATAGACATCTGAAACAATGCTGTAGCATATTTTGTTTACTACATCAAGTGTTAGAGCTATAGTGTTCAAACTTGGGTTTGCATGGTTGACAGAAGTGAGCATTTTCACACACTGTTTAGTAAGGTTAGGTAAATTGATACAATCTCTCTGGAAAGTCATTTGGGAAGATGGATAGAGCCTTATAAGTGAACATTTTTCTTAATACAGCAGTCTCACTTCAAGAATCCAGTCTTTGAAATCCCCATCGGTGCTGTTCAATATTTATACATGAAGGTGTGCAATGCAGCTCTGAAATAAAATGAAAGTTTAACAGTGGTTATCTCCTGGTATTAGAACTACAGATAACTTTTTAATCTTCAAACTTTTTATGTACTTTACATGATTAATCATTTAAATTTTATATTCAAAAAAATAAATATTAATTAAAAGATGACTGAGGGGTTTTCTTATCCCTCATATTTATTTAAATGAATAATAAAATAATGCAAATAAAAAAGTATAGAAAAAAGAGGGAGATAATGCCAAACTCATTAATCAGCATGATGAAGCCTATTTAACATGGGAGATGGGAATATAATTACTAATTCAACATAAAATTCTTACTTTAAAGGACTTTCCCTTAAGTACATATATTTAATTAGTTTGTGCAAAAATAAAGGTTATAATGAATTTTTATGTGACACATGAAAGACTTTTTTTTTCTTTATTAAGTGTGAATATAAGTCTAAAAAGTTTCAATAATGTTTAGTTGGCCATAAAATTATATCTCCCATATTCCCATTTTCATTAGACACTGGTACACATTTTGCAGACACACATGCTATATTAGAGACTGGATTTAAATAAAAATGGGACAGTATTGAACAAATTTTCTATTTCTAGCTGGTTATAAATCCTAGAGAATATCTTTTCCTAGTATTACTGCTGTTCTTGAATGAAATGAATCAGATATAAATTTTCTTTCCAGTGATATAATTTCAATTGTCATATTAATGGAATCAATGCCCATCACATCAGCAAATCAGGCTGCTTAAATAGTTGTTGAACATTTAATTTAGGTTTTGCTTAATAATGGGATTTGGAAAAACATATACTTTTACAAATGTAACCTGTATGTTATCAAAATTGCTTGCTTTCTCTTTTTCTACAAAATATATTTAGATATCATCATGCTTCTCAATGGAGTTGAAACCATATGTAGAGCTCAAAAACAGTGTTGATTTTCATGCTGACAGTAAGATTGAGTGAAAATATCAGGGATATTCATAAAAAAACATTTAATACTTTACACTTGATGGAAACAGAAGTTCATTTGCTATAATGGGCATCTGTAAAAACAGGCTCAGCTCAGAATATGTGTATGGCTAGGTCTACAATTAGTATTTTTGCTGACAATTTATATGTGGCTATTTAAAACAACTGTTTTTTAGAAAACATTTAAATCAAAGCTTGCATATTTATTAATTCCAAGAAAGCTCTGGAATGGTTCAGTCAATTCATCTCTGATAATTCAAAACCAGGCATTACATGTTTCAGCAGAAGAGTAAAGCAGAGACATAAACAATTTAAAAAGAAAAAATAAAAACAACCAAAAAAACGAGGTAGGGTAGGATGAGAAGAGGAGCCATTCTCAGCCCTTTAAATTGTAGAATCTTTCATTTGGGATCCCAAAGGAAGTATCCTCACTCTGACCCTAATGGAAGCACTTCCTCTCAGACAACCCTGCAGGAAATGAAATATCTGCCCAGTGGTTTTGGCCTCCTTGACCCATCTGAGGTTCAGAATGCAGAGACCAAACAGTAAAACACTATAAAGATGAATTAAGAGGACTCAATTTTGCAAATGTCTGGAACATAGTAAAATGTCCTAAAATGCATACTAATAGATAAATGAAAGCTGTCACTATGGACTCTCCTTATCCAGGGAAATATAATTTGTCTTTGAGTCTTAAATAGTGGCAAACCAATTTAAACTCAATTAGGCTATTTTTCTGTTCTTTATTATATCATAAAGTTTCCAAAAGAAATATATAACTTCAAAATGCTAATATAATAATATTATAATAATATTATATAATAGTATTCATGGTCTTTGACAACAACTATCACTAAAATTGCTTTGGAAGTTTCATTAATTATATTATGTAAACAGTTATTTCCACAAATTCAGTACAGAGATTGTTGCAAAATGGTTTCTGAAGCAGATAGATGAATTCAATAGAGCCTATTTTAATCTCCGTAACCCATCCACATGCATGGACTGAAATGGACAATTTACACCAGACATTTAAACCAATAAGTGATGCCTGAGCACTGCGTGAGTAAACAAGGAAGGAAGGTGCCCCACAACTTGAGCTTCCTGTTGTCTGTCCATAAACCTGGTACAAAATAATCTGTGTGATGATGATATGCTCCTGCTCAGATTGGTTTCAAGGACTGGGAATGCAAATTTAAGACAATCCTTTGACCACAATGGCAAGACTTCTTTTGGAGTCAGTGGAAGGAATAGAGTTGTATGTCCGAGGTTTTTATTATTCATCAGTTCAAAAAAATATTTACCTAATGCTTACCATGAGTCAGGCTTCATTCAAAGAGGATGTGTATACCAGTTGAAATACTATTGGGTTGTGGGAAAAGCCATGACGTATTTTTTCTATGTTTTTCGTTGCAAAAATACATCATGACTTTTCCCACAACCCAATATATTCATACTAGGAAGTCAGTCCTCATGGGGTCTGCAGCCTTTCCTTTTCACAGGTCACCTATTATTCATTGGAATTGGGCTTGTTTCTCTCATATTATTTTCCTTCGAAGCTGTTTTGTCAGCAATGAAGGCTTAATTTTCTTTAACACCCATTCTAAGAAGAGGCTGGTTTTCCATAAATATACTGAACTTGGTAGGAACCAGTTTCTCATTGTTGGAGAAAGGATTGACAAATTTGGAAAGGATTAAGATTGGAAAATACTAATGCTCAGTCAAAATGAAGCATTACTTTAGTGTCACAGACCAGTCATTAATCATCCATCTGTTCATGTATTTGTCTATTTATTTATTTAACAAATAAACATGATTATATGCTACATGGAAGTCTCTGTTATGAGTGCTAGGGTTCAGCAGTGAAAAAAACATGAAAAGGAGCCTTTTTTCATTGATCATATAGAGATGGAAAGAGGAAATAAACAAGAATAGTAATTAAATGAACATTGTGATAAGTTCTAAGGGGAATAAAAGCAAGGTTGATGGTGTGAAGTTTCGGGGTGTGGAGGGTATAAAATTTCAGATGATATAGCCACTGAAAGCTTCACTGAGAAGGTAGATTTTGAGAAAAGACCTAAAGTAACTAATGGCCATCTGTAATAAGCATAATATTAATACTTATATGCCGAAACACTCGATTTTCTACATCTCATCAAGTCCCGTAAGAATCCAAAAAGTATGACTAACCTCACCTACAGAAGAAGAAACTGAGACTTCTGGAAGTTGAGTATCATTTTGTAAGACCTATAGCTGGATTGCAAATATTTGCCATGCTTCCTAGCCTGTGCCCTGCTCCCTCTTCCCAAGAACTGTTTTCTTAGGTCTCTGTACTGTGCAGAAGAGCACTTGCCAAACAAGTCTATAGACACTATTATGTTGCCAGTAGCTACTGCAGTCTTCTTAACCACCTCCTTGGGTGAAGTTCTAGCAGCCTCTAAGCTTTCCAAGGCCATACAGCTTTATATGAACTGCTGTTCCACTTCTAGAGGAAGTCTTTAGGCTGATGTCCTTAAAGTTGCTGATGGAATCAGTTTTGATTGAATTACCTCAGTGCCCTTCAGACAAAGCATTTGTCCTTCAATTCTAACTAACCTATGGTGAATTCTTTTAAAGTTTCAAAAGCTTTCCAGCTGTGGAAGTGTAGAATTCATTATATTTCTTTAGAAGACAATTGTGACACAGAAAGGGTTTCAAATATATATAAATACCCAGTTTCTATACTTTCTTAGTATTAATATATATATACTAGTAAAAGCACTTATTGATTTACATAAAATGACAAACTATAATTTTAAGATAAACATTTTAAATGCATGTTAATTTTTTATTATAAGCATAGTCATAAATTTTGGGGTTTCCTTTAAAAAAGAACAAAAAATCCAATTCTCATTAGCAAAACTATTGAATCTAACTTGCATGGAGAATATAATAGTAACTGGAATTCTTTATTTGTAGAATCAATGCCATTCCTTTATTTTTCTTAATTAATATATTCATGGATTTTTTCATTAACATTTACATTTGCTGTAACTACTACTTTGCTAGATTTCCTCTTCTTATCACCCCCTTCCACATATTAGAAAATGTATTATTCTTGTCAAAAGAAGCCTACATCCAATCCTGCCTGTATATTCTAAGTATGAATACTTTCATGACAAATTATTCAGTTGATTATATTCATAACTGTAAAATTTATCATTTCAAAATTTGATTTGAAAACCGAATGTATTCAACTGGTTCTCTTTTTGGTGACTCATTTAAAAAAGAATATGACAAAACTTATGTATCTTTTCATCTTACCTATATGTCATAAAATTAACTTATCAAAGAAAACTAGAAATTAGAAGACCCTCACTGCTCAAAGTTCTTATTAGTCACCTGCTCTTTCTACACAAGATTTAAGATCAGATAGGATTTTCCTGATTTGAAACTGAACTACCAAATCATGCTAAGGTGTTACATGTGCTGATATGTAAACTTCCACATGTAAGAATTTGAACTTTGATGGAAGTTTTCTGAAAATCCAACATCTAACCCAAAGCTAGTCTTTCATTGTCAAATGTAGCAAAACAACAGAGGTACTATTGAAGAAAGTGAAGCTAATTTTTCTTTTGTTTTCTGTTCAAATCAAATCACTCTTTTGGCAATTCAACCCCATGTTGCATTTCTGCATTTCTATTGGGCAGAATCAGTGAAACACTATCTAGTTCTAGATCATCTAGTTCAAGCACCTTCATTCAGTATATAAAATATTCCATAAACTGCAGCAGCCCCAGAATTATCAAAACACAATCTGGATCATATTAATGAACTTTACTCACCAAACCAAAATGACAACTCATCAAGCCAAAATTATTAATTTTAAACTCTAATGCATGGTATGTTTTAATTACCCACACCATCCCAATCACTTCTCCTTAGTATCCCAAGATTATTCCATACTGAAGTATCAGTATTCATATTTCTGAATCACACTTTAATAATTCATCTCCTAAGATGTTATTTGAGGCATAATGCCCAGAATCTCCTTGGTCACCTGACGATGCCCATTCATGTCAAGATTCATCATAAAATGGAATCACCTTTGAAAATTTTTCCTATTCTCACAAGATATAGTCTTCTGTGCCTATATACATGCATCATATACTCGATCTTTAATATAATAACACTATTAAATGAATAAAATGGTTTTTCCTAATAAATGGATATCTTCTACAGAGTATAAAAAATGCACCATTTTTCTTCATATACCTAAAAAGGATCTTAGACCTTGATGTGAGTGCTTAGTAAGAGAGTGAGAGTTATATTTGGTTTTCAATCAATATCCTTTTTTGTTTTTTTATTAACTCTATTTTTTCTGTTATTTATTTATTTTCAATATTATTTTATATTAATTTCAGGTGTACTGCATAGTGGTTAGACATTTATATAATTTAAGAAGCAATCTCTTTGACTAGTCTAGTTCCCACCTGGTACTAACATAATTATTACAATATTATTGACAATATTCCTTATGCTATACCCTAAATCCTCATGACTACTATGTAACAACCAATTTGTACTTCTTCATCCCTTCCACTTTTTCACTCATCCTCAACCTCCCTCCCATCTGGCAACCATCAAAATATTCTCTGTTTCTATGAGCTTGTTTCTGTTTTGTTTGTTTATTTGTTCTTTAGATTCCACATATAAGTGAAGTCACAGTGTGTCTGTCTTTCTCTGTCTGACACTCCACTAAGCACAAGACCCTCCAGGTCCATCCATGCCACTGCAGATGGCAAGAACCCATCCTTACATAGCTGAGCAATATTCCATTGTATGTATGTACCACCTTCTCTTTATCCATTCATCCATCAAAAGACACCCAGGCTGCCCCCATATCTTGTTCATTGTAAATCATGCTACAATGAACATATGGATGCACATGTCCCCTCAAAGCAGAATTTTGGGTTTCTATGGATAAATACCCTAAGGTGGGATTACTGGGTCTTTCTTTGTCTCTTGTTATAGCCTTTGTTTTAAAGTTTATTTGTCTGGTGTAAGTATTGTTACATCCCTTTACTGTCTCTGTGTGTCTTTCAATCTGAAGTGAGTCTCTTGTAGGCAGCATATGTAAGGATTTTGTTTTCTTATCCATTTAGCCTCCTATATCTTTTGATCGGAGCATTTAATTCATTTACATTGAAAGTAATTGTTAAGGGCCGGCCGAGTGGCGCGATGGTTAAGAACTCGCTTGGGATGCCAGAGGGCCCCGGTTCGGATCCCACATATGAGGGCCAGTGACACT
>NW_017732980.1:12250-47647 GCF_001890085.2 Hipposideros armiger | reverse complement strand
TGGGCCAGTGAAGCAGTGTCCTCCACAACTAGATTGAAGAACAAAACGACAGCAACTTGTCTGTTCCCCTTCCCCTAATTCCCCAGTACTGTTCCCATCCCCCCAATTACCCAATAAAAAAAACTAAAAAAAAAAAAAAAGAAAGTAATTGTTAATAGATTTGTAGCTACTGCCACTTTATTATTCATAATTCTGATTTTTTTTTCTGTCTTAAAGAAGTCCCTCTAACATTCCTTGTAATATTGGTTTGGTGGTGATGAACTCCTTTAACTTTTTCCTGTCTGGGAAACTCTTTATCTGTCCTTTGAGTTTAAATGATAGCTTTGTTGGGTAGAGTAATATTGGTAGTATGTTTTTTTCTTTTCATCACTTTGAATATTTCGTGACAATCCATTCTGTCCTGAAAAGTTTCTGGTGAGAAATCAGCTGATAGTCTTATGGGAGCTCCCTTATAGGTAACTAACTGCTTTTCTCTTGCTGCTTTTAGGATTCTGTCTTTGTCTTTAACCTTTGGTTTTTAATTATGATGTGTCTTGGTGTGGGTCTGTTTGGGTTCATCAAGTTTGGGACTCTCTCTTCTTCTTGGGCTTGTATGTTATTTCCTTCTCCAAATTAGGAAAGTTTTCATTCATTATTTCATCAAATGGGTTCACAATCACTTGCTTTTTCTCTTCTTCCACTGGTATGTCTATGATGTGAATGTTACGCTTCATTTTGTCCCAGAGGTTTCTTAAACTATACTCATTTTGTTGGATTTTTTTTTTGATGTTCCAATTGGGTGTTTTCTGCTACCTTGTCTTCCAAATCACTGATTTGATCCTCTGCTTCATCTAGTTTATTGGTGATCCTTCTAGTGCATTCTTCATTTTAGTTATTGTATTCTTCACTTCTGAGTAGGTATTTTTTAATGGTTTCTGTGTCTTATTTTATGCTTGTTATCTCTTTGTTGAAATTTTCACTGAGTTCCTTGAGCATCCTTATAACCAGTGTTTTGAACTTTGTATCTGGTAGATTGCTTGTCTCCATTTCATTTAGTTCTTTTCCTGGAGTTTTCTCCTGTTCTTTTATTTGGGACATATTTCTTTGTTTCCACAATTTGGCTGCCTCTCTGTGTTTGTTTCTATCAATAGTATCAGGTAGATTTACTATGTCTCCCAGTCTTGGCTGAGTGGCCTTATGTAGTAGGTTCCCTGTGGGGCCCTGACACAGTCTCCCTGGTCAACTGTTCCTAGTGTTCCTGGAGTGTCCCTTGTGTGGGTTGTGTGTGTCCTCTTGTTATACCTGAGCCTTGATTGCTATTGGCACATCAGTGGATGGAAGTGCCCCTCAGTGGATTGGCTGTGGGGTTTGGTCACATCCACAGCTTCCAGGCTATTATGGGGGAGGGGTCTTACTTCACTGAATGGGATTTGCCCCAATGGGCTTTGGTGCCTGTTGAGACCAACCTTTGTGCATGGCACTTGTGGGGCAAATTGGGGGGTGCTCTGCTGTGGTCTGAAGCCAACCTCCAAGTATTTTGCTTCTGGGGCCTCTTGAAAGGGGCTCTGTTGCAGACCCAGGTCACTCACTGCCTGTGACTGGCCAGGGACTACTTGGTAGGAGTTACAAAGTGATTAGCAGTTGTTTGCTGCCTGTGCTAAACCTGGAGGTGTGTGGGAGAGGTCAAGCTGCGAACTGAGGATGTCTGCCACAAGTACTGAGCCTTGGATAGCTCTGCAAAAAGCCAGGACACCCCAAGGCCTGCTGCCACCTGCTGTCTCCCTTAAGTTTCAGCCACTGATAGAACCTTTTTAGGTATACAAGTTGGGTGTGTTTGAGTCTCAGGGAGTCACTAGAATGGGATGAGTTGTGGTCACCAAGTTAATGTAAATGCTAATTTGATGTCAGTGCTGAGCCTGGAGCTACTCAGCACAAGTCTCAGAGCACACCAAGGCCAGTCGCCACCCCCCATGTGGCCCTGGGACTCTTATAGTTTTCCAAGGCATAGTGCAATGCAGGTGGGGTTGGCTGCTTCTGAGAAAGTGCCTTCTGCACTGAAAGAGTTGGATGGAGTGAGATCTCAGTGAGTTAGCTGAGTAGAGCAGTGAAGCTCAACAAGCAAACCAGATTCAGATTTGGCTTGTGGAGGACAGGCTTAACACAGGAAAGATGGTGCCTGCCTGCTGGCTGTTAGGGAACAGGACTCAACCCTGGGAAAATGAAGACTATCTCTAGCCCTTGCTCTGAAAGCCACACACCTCAGTCTTCCCTCCACCCCTGAATGTCTCCGATATCCCCCAAGTCACCGTCCCTCTCCTGGAGCGAAAGGTGAGTGCCTGTGAGCAAATGAGCCTGTGTGTAGGCAATTTAAGAAGAAGCTTGGGTTTCCTGCAGCCTTCTGTCCCACCAGGACTTTCAGAATCCCCACTGTTTTTCACAGCCTAATATTGTGGGGACAGCTTTTCTCAACACCAGTATTCTGGGCTGGGAGGCTGGTGTGAGTCTGGATTCCCTAGCTCCTCTGGGGGGAACATCTGCAGTCAACATATCCCCCCTGATTCTCATCCACCTCACTCAGGGTGGGGCATGTTCCACATCTCTGCTCCTTTTACCAGACTCAGCATGGTTTCTTCTTTATATCCTTAGTTATAAAACTTCTGTTCAGCCAGACTTCGGATGGTTCTCCAGGTTTATTGTTCTATAATTTAGTTGTAATTTTAATATATTCACAGAAGGAAGCAGCTATAGAGTTTACTTACTCTGCCATCTTGGAACCCCTTTTCTCTAATTTAATATTCTGTACACCATGTCTTATATGTATCTAAATCTCCCCAGCAAAAAAGTTGCAAATCTCATTCTAACCTCTTGGTTCACATAGTAATCTAATTCTAACCTCTGCCCTTAACCTGAGCTTTGCAGTCTAAAAGGACAGGCAAGAGAAATTGGCTTTTCTCTCTAGTAACAAGACCAATGTCCCACTTCTGCCTATACAGTCACTATTACACACAGAGAGACATGTGCGCTCAAGTCTTTTAAATTATGAAAAACGTTCTGCATAAAGATATCTAGAAAATAAATTTTCTATTATGGAACTGATTACTCTAGAAAGTTTGAGCTTGGGTTTGTATCCCTTGCATGCAGGAAGCCCAAATCTTAAATAAGTGTTACGCCCTTGTTGAATGGTATCACTGATTTACACTCAATGGGGAGGAGTGACTTCAAGGCAATCAACTTCTTCTTTGGGGTTGCCTTTTCAAGTGTATAGGAACATTTCAGGGAGCTCTTTGCTTGGATAGTCTACTCCTTCTGATTTGTTTCTCGCCAATTGAACTGTTTTACATAACAGGAAATCTGGAACACGTTTTCTTAATGATGACTTCTAGTGATTAATTTACATTCTACTGGGATAGCTACAGGCTTTCTGGTATTACATGTTCCATCCATAAACTAATCAGTCAATCCACCCTTTTTCTAAAGGATAAAGTAACTTGTTCAATATTTTTAGTGGAGGACTAATTTCGAGCATCCAGTGTTCCTATTTCCTAATATACTGATAACCTGAATTCAGTGGCTTGCATTTTATTGCTTATACAAAGAAATCTAATGTGATTTTCTCTAATTCACTTTCATAAGGGGCATTAGAGCCAGTACAGCAAGAAGATGCAATTTTAAATTTATATTCACAATAGTAAATAACTCCCCTTTGAATCATGAGTTTTATTGATAGCCGTTATCTAATTTTCTGTGTCATTTTTTTGACAGATGGGGAACAGATGGTTATTAGTTTCACAAAATAAAAAATGTTGGGGTTTAGTTTTAAAATATTCATTGGGCTTTATACAAAAGCTCCAATAGTGTAAATTTTATTAGTGAAGTTTGTTTCTTTGTTGCAAACATTGCAAAGAAAGTCACCTTTTGCAGCCAGTGATGCCTCTGGCCAAGCAGTAATTAATTTTCTTTAAGATACTGTAGACTTTACTATAAACATAAAGCTATGAAAGTATAGTACACTATCACCTGTGGGAAAAAAAACATTAATATTTTTCTCTTTGAATGTGCAAATTTGCAAAATCACCTCATTTCATGATTCAACAACTTGGAATTTAATAACTATACTTAGCCACAGTGCTTGAGGAGTTCTACCACAACCATAATTTGTCTGACATGATATGTACAAAGCCTATGGTTTACATTCCTGTGGAAGGGTTTTTTTTCTAATTAGTAGTTAACTTTTGGGAAATGATCTCCCTCATATAATCTACACCATTTATATGTTTTAAAGATTCTCTAGTCAGTTTTATTTTTGGCAAATCATCTTATCATGTATTTCCAATTGTTTATATATTTGAGTGTTGCTTCAAATTTTGGTTCACTTTATTGGTGTAGTCTTTGAACTGGGTTACAGTGGGAAGACTACAAATACAAGAATTCATATAACACATAACTTTCTACATATTTGAACAAAACCATTAAAAAAGATGTATACTTTAGCTACAGAGCTGATCTTGCCTGAGTCTGACCGAATGCAGTCTATACAGGAGGCTCACTTGTTAAAATGTCCAATCTCTTCTAACCCATGATAAAGCCTACTCCAGTGCTGAAGTGCTGTGTGTCATGCCAGCATCAACCCAACTTGATTCCTTGATTTCCCAAGCCTACAGTTTGTTTATCTATAGCAGCAGTTCTCAACCTTTCACAGGGGTCGCCTAAGACCATCGGAAAACACATATTTTCGATGGTCTTAGGAACCGAGACACCGATCCTCTATCTGTCTCCAGGCCCACATGCAGATACGCCCACATACGAGTACCTGGCAAACCCTGTGAAAGGGTCATTCGACCCCCAAAGGGGTCGTGACCCACAGGTTTAGAACCACCGATCTATAGGCTTAGACACATTTTACTCAATTTTTATTTGCTTTGATAAAAAACAAAAAATAAAAAACAACTTTTAATGCATTGAAAATGGGAAAACATAATGCTTCTTTTTACCATGTGTTGTCAAATAACAATAGAATCATGTGACATGTCACTAATACATCACACATAATATAATTGATTTAGTACATATAAAGCAATGTCAAAAATGACTTGTTTGAGTCCTGTAGATCATGGCTGATAGTACAAAAGGAGCAATTAACTGAAAATTATAGATAAAATTTAATTTTTCTTTTCTCAACCTAAAATAGCATAAGCTTAGAAAACAAAAAGAAATTTCAAGATATCTTTGATTTCCATTCAAACTGACATAATTCATGTTAATTTTTAAATTAATAACTATATTGCAATGCATGTGTGTTGTATAGTATTATTTTGTAATATACACTAACAAAAATATATATATATGCTTACTTATAATTTAAATAATGTGATGTTTTTGAATTATAAAATAATTTTATTTTCTGTTTTAGAAATATTCTGAGTCTCTGAAATTTCCTTAGAAAAAAAAATCTTCTCTAACTCAGATTTTTAATGATTTCATTTGAATATTTTTAGAAAAATGATGTTGATGAATTGATATCAATAATAATAGGGATGATGGTTATAAAAATTGGCATTTATTGAAAAATACACTAGATTTCAGACAGTATCCAAAATGCTCACATGTAACTTCATTTAATTCATGCAACAATCCAATAATACAGATGTTAATATTAACTCAATTTTAAAATCATGATACTCAGGTACTGACAGTTAAGTGTTTTACAAAAAGTCAGTTTATAAGATATTGTGGAGTCAGAACATGTGCCCTAAATGCTCACTCTGAGAGCTTTTGTCAAGTTCTCTCTTTCTTTACATTCAACAATTATCATATAAATGGCTAACATTCACATAGAAAAGGTTCCCAACATTATTAGTTATTAGAGAAATACAGATCAAAACCACAATAAGGGCAGGCCGAGTGGCGCGTTGGTTAAGAGCTGGCTTGGGATGCCAGAGGGCACTGGTTCGGATCCCACATATGAGGGCCAGTGACACTGCCCTTTACAGCTAAGATGCTGAACAACAGCTCAACCTGGAGCTGGGCTGCTGTGAGTTGCCGGCCGTGTAGGCTGCAGTCCCTGCTGCAGTGGGTTGCCATGGGCTACTGTGGGTAGCCAGCAACCAGCATGAATGGCCAGCAGCCACCATGAGTGGCTGTCCAGAAGCCGGGGATTGATCTGCCTCACCCGGGAAAAGCACAATGATGGTGCCAACTTGAGCCAGTGAAGCAACGTCCTCCACAACTAGACCAAAGAACAAAAGGACAGCAACTTGACTTTTCCCCTTCCCCCAATTCCCCAATAAAAAAATCTTAAAAAAAAAACCCACAATAAGATATGACTTCACACCCAGTAGGATAGCTATAATAAAATAGACAATGAAAAAGTTTTGGTAAAATGTTAGAAAATCAGAGTCTTCATCCATTGCTGGTGGTAATGTATAGTGGTACAGCCACTTTGGAAAACTTTTTGGCAGTTCCAAAAGTAATAGTTGCCATATTACTCAGTTTTCCTTGAAAATGAAATGAAATGAAATGAAAGCATGCACCCACACAAAAACTGTACACAAATGTTCATACTAGCATTCTTCACAATAGCCAAAAAATGGAAACAACTAAATATCCATCAGTCATTGAAAGGATAAGTAAAATATGCTCTATACCTTCAAAGGAGTATTACTCAATATTAAAAAGAAATAAAGTACTGATACATGTTACAACACGGATTAAATTTGAAAACTTTATGTTCATTGAAAGTCAAACACACAAAAGTATATGATTCTATTAAATATGAAATACACAGAATAGGTACATTTATGTAACAGAAAGTAGAAGAATGGTTGCTTAGGACTTCAGGGAGGGAGGAATGGAGAATGATTATAAATGTATACAGTGTATATTTGGGGAGAGGGTGTAAATGTTCTAAAGTTAGATTATGGTGATGATTGAACAGCCCTGTGAATATACTAATTGAATTGTGTACTTTGCATGTATCTTATGGTGTGTACATTATATCTCAATGAAACTTTTTTAAAAGAAATAAATTGCAAAACATAGAGCTTGGAGATAAAAGGGAAATGATATATTTTTTAAATTTCTAACCTTGCGTATTTTCCCTTTTTTTCACATTTAAGAAAATATAATATTAAACAGAAGTATAAAAATGAATACTTCATTTGCTAAATACTTCTTAAGAAATATGGTAAATATTAATGCAATTACCAAACAAATATATTTTCTCCATAATTACTAATAATGATCAATAATTTTATTCTTTTGTGTAAAAATAATCCTTCCTCAGGCATCAGTCTTTATTTTTATAATGAAAATTGGTCCAACAATAATACAGAAGTAAATCATAGAATACTTTGACATTTCTGTTTCATTGTATATACCTCGATAGCTACTGCAAGCCATTTGTATGTTAAAATTACTAAATAAAGTTCTATTTTAAGAAATCAATATTTTACCTAAAGATTATTGAATGATAGTCTGTAAAAACCAGCCAAAAAACTTCATGTAGAACGTAATTGAATTCATCTTTATACCAATCTGTAAATTTAAGTGGTTGAGACAACTTAATGTCATAAACCTGAAAAATCAAATCAAATGTGCAAGCAAATATGATATCCATAGTAAATATTTCCAGGTAGAAAGCTAAGCTATGCATTAAAAATTTTTAATGAGCTTTTTGACAAACTCTCTTCTCTTACCCATTTCTCAAAAAAATGTTTTTATAAACCCAATAATCTGATATTTTGAATTTTCACAAATATTTTTGCAGTAAAAAATTATTCAGTTTATCAGATAGGATCAAAACTCTTGCAGAAAAAAATTTGGAATCCTGACCTATTCATTGTCAGTTTAAAATATAAATTAAGTCAAACTAAACAAAGTTAATCTGAGATGTCAAAATGTATCCATATCTACCAAGTTTTTGTAGACCTGAGTCACTGTTAAAGATGAAGACAATTAACAAAATTGAATGAATTTTTGTTGCTTTCCCCCCACACACTCTTTAATTGCATAATGAGGTACATATTAATGGAATATTTCATTAATTTTTTCCTTATTAAATTTTATTTTAATGGGACTCAAAATTCTGTAAAATTTTTGGTCAAGTTATT
This sequence comes from Hipposideros armiger, assembly GCF_001890085.2. Lineage (NCBI taxonomy): Eukaryota > Metazoa > Chordata > Mammalia > Chiroptera > Hipposideridae > Hipposideros > Hipposideros armiger. The sequence continues at coordinate 39,560 of NW_017732980.1, read as the reverse complement.
TCCATTAAAAGGCACTGATTTTAAAAACAATGGAATGTTTTAAATTGTGGAGAAAATTCATAAAAATAATATGATTTGCTTTTAGTTTACTTATAAATTAACTCCTTTGTCTTTAGTCATTTTCAGTTTATTCCCAAATGGTTCATATTCTTTCTCCTTTCCTCCATTAGACTTCTAAGCATAGCTTCTCTCAGCAGGAACTTACTGCTGTGTGCAGTTGTGTGTATTTAGACCTACACTAATACAGTGCCCTCGGTGTTCTGATATATTTAAGTCTTCGGTCAATTCTAAACCATTGGTTTTAGTGTTTTTCTCTGTACCATTTAAAAAGAAATAACTTCATTTGAAAAATTTTATTCACCTTAAAACTGCTTATCTCTTTTCTCCCCTTTTATTATCACCCCTTTATAAACTTGATTATATCTATTGTACTTCCCTTCTAGGAGAAAAAGAGCCAGTTACTGAAAAGAGTTACCTTCATTAAAAAGTAGAGGGCCAGCCGAGTGGCACATTGGTTAAGAGCTGGCTTGGAACACCAGAGGGCACTGGTTCGGATCCCACATGAGGGCCAGTGACACTGCCCTCTACAGCTAAGATGCTGAACAACAGCTCAACTTGGAGCTGGGCTGCCCTGAGTCACCTGCGACAGCGTATGCTGCAACCCCTGCTGCAGTGGGTTGCCATGGGCTACCGTGTGTAGCCAGCAGCCAGTGTGAGGAGCCATCAGCCGCCATGAGTGGCCGTCCAGAAGCCGGTGACTGATCTGCCTTGCCCGGGAAGAGCGCAATGATGGTGCCAACTTGGGCCAGTGAAGCAACGTCCTCCACAAGTAGACTGAAGAACAAAAACGACAGCAACTTATCTGTTCCCCTTCCCCCAAGTCCCCAGCGCTGTTCCAATTCCCCAATAAAAATCTTAAAAAAAAAAAGTAGAGAATAATTACATTAAAAACAAGTGGGAAAGAAAAAAAAAGAAAAACTAGAGAACAGCTGTATTTTCATTATTATTCTAATTTATCTTTTATTCACTCATTATTATTCTAATTTATCTTTTATTCACTCTGACTGTTGTTTCCATTTGTATTTTACATTTGTATTCATCATTCTTGCTAACTCAGTCTTAGTTCAGAAATTCAACCAAAACAAACAAACAAAAATCTCCCCTGAAGAACTGGTGTAATTAAAATAGCACGATTTGTTTCCATCTATATATTTCTTAGGTTTTCATAATGCTAAGGAATATCAGCACAGTTTTCAAAATCAGCATTATGAAGTAACTCTTATAATAGAAAAATTAAGTAGAGCTGGATTGGTGATTATATAATCATAGTGAAAAAGAAGTTTGTAATGGGTTTATGAAGGAAAAACATGTTGAAAATCATTCTAGACAGTATGTTAAATTCAATACATAGTCTAATTTGGTGAATAAATATTTATCAGGAATTTTTAAATGGCATGATGTGATGAGGCATTTAATACAGTAAGAACTTATATGGCTTTAAAATATAAGAAGAATTCAAAATAGTAATAATGTAAAATGGCAATATTATTTATCATGAGTGATTAGCATCTTTAATCCTTAAAAATAATATAATAATTCTTCTGTCTTAAGTACTTTGACTATATGGTATTATGTACATGCTTATCTCATTTCTCTTTATTTTCAAACATACTAATTATATGAAAAGAGAAAGTGACTATTTCAGAATGTGAAGTGTATCATCTTCAGTTGTGTTCATAATATCCAGTAAACTGAAATAAGCAATTGACAGAAATAGAAAATGTTCTTTATTTAAAACTATATCCACTTACTTCACATCTTTCAACCTCGGATGTGATCAATTTCATATAAACTCTCCGTAACATCACATAAATTGACTTTTCTGCAGTGAAACCCATTTCTGCCAGGTCTAAAACCATTAGAGCAGGGCTTGCAAAAAATAAGTCAATGTTAACATTTCTTTCTGCTGCCAAATCATAATTCTCCCACAAACCCATTGCAATATTTACAACCATTTGTGGTAGTCATTATCGAATTTCACCAAATATCTGTTCTTCATTCTCAGGGCGCATTGTATCACTACACTTGATTCCCTGTGGTTGAGTTGGGTGCTGAGACATGCGCATCAATTTCTGGTATGAACAGTTTTTAAGGTCCTCCTTTTCTATGTTGCAACCAGCAATATTAGAGATATCTGCTGTCTCAGCCTGGGTCTCAGAGTGAAGACAAGCATAGCAGAGAACGTATCCAATCAATGACGGATATGGAGAATAAATGAAACATAAATCATCTTCTTTTAATTTTTTCTTTTTTGGGTATGAACTACTAAAAATTTGAGGTTGTAATTTCAGCCAACCAAAAACTAATGAAGAATTACCAGGGTCATATTTTGGATATTATTGCAAGAAATTTTCAGTTAAACTAGCTCAAAATCAATTGGGAAAAATTTATTATTTTTTAAAATTTATTAATTTCATAAAATTTATGAGTTTTTAACTAGCAGAAAGATTGAAATCTCAAACTTGTATAAACTCAGTAGAAATTATAAAAGTTATTTTAGCCATATTATGTATTTAATGCCCTTAATAGCCTTTGTGGGGTCTAAAAATAATTTTCCTTCACCTTTCTAAGTTTTTCTGGCTGGGCTAGTAATCAAATTGACATGAGACAAATTAACAGGAGAAAATGTCTAAAATTTATTCCAGGTGTACATGAGGGGGTGCCATCAGAATCTGAGACCCAAGGATTCATTAAACAGATGAGGTTTATATGCAATTCTGGAGGTAAGGAGATAGGGGGTGAGAAGTTGAGATTTGTGACTTAAAACAGCAAGAAGGCAATTCACATGGAGAAAAAAAAGAAAGTGATTGGTACATAAATGCTTGCTGGGCCATCTCTAACGGTGGAACACAGAGGACTTTGACCAAATGGGCCTTGCTAGGTTCCTCCTTGTCCATCACACACTAGTTCATAGTAAACTATTGTTATCTATGATGATAGCTCCCTTCCTGAAAGTCTTCTATCTAAATTCCTCTTAGGTAGTTAGGGGGAAGGTCAAAGTTTGCTGGTTTTTTGGGGGTTTTTTAGTCTTTTGTTTCTTAAAATAACCAGTTTAAAATAGTCAATGTCTTAAAGAGATATACTTTGAGGTGGCAGACTCTGCTTCTCCTCACCTTTAAGTATAACCAGGTATTATCCAGACTAATATTAATTCACTCACAGATCAGAAAACTTATTTTTACTGATGCCACCTTCAATGAAGACAGATATAAAAATATATATTTTTTAATAAATCAACATCTTTCTAGAAGCTTTCACTCACTTTTCCTGGTTTCAATTCTTTTGGCAATACAGAAAAAGTGCCCCCCTTTTTTGCTGATATAAAACCCTTCAAAAGAGAACCAAATAGTTTTAAAGGCTTTTTATTTATAACTCTGCTGAATTCATTTCATTTTTTTCTCTAACCATTTTCAAATGTTTGCTAACTAGAATACTGCAGAGAAGTCCTATTTCTTCTTGAATTCCTGAAACATATTTTCAATAATGCAACCTAATTTGCATGAACTGTTCTGGTAACCATTTAAAGACATAGGCATCATAAAATGCTAACTTTGATCATGCTTATTGTCTTCTAATATCCGAAACATTTTTTTAAAAATTCTCCTATTGAGCCTTACCTCACCCACTCCTTGTTGTTAGGAATTGTATATTTGGTTCTAAGGTACATATCCAAATAAAATATTATGCATTTGGATTTAATTGCAATTTCATATTCTTATTGAAGTTTTAGATCATGATACTATCAGAGATTCTATTAGTAATAAATGTTACCACTCCAAGTATCACCTGTCCTTCAAATTTGTTAAGCATGTATTTTGAACTTGCATTAATGGCACTGATAAAAATATACAACAGAACAGATCAGGACTTCTGACAAATGCCATCCAAAGTGACACCAATTGATATATAAAGACTCGTTAATACTGAAAATTATTAGTAATCCATATAAATCCCCAAAAGGAATTTTGTCACAAAACAAATCTCTAAGGGGATAGAAATAGATTTACTGTGTTTGCCTGGGCAAGTGTTCAGTGATAAAAAGCAAGTGACCTGAATGTGGGCTTGTTTAAACTAGCCAGAAACAGCACTGGTAGTGTCTGTGACATAGGACATGTTAAGAATGACTTCTTGCTTGCATATGCAAATTAATGGGTAAAAAATCAGAGAAAAGTGGAATGTATAAAAGGAGATGCTGATATCTAAAGAATGGGTAAGAAAACACTCAAAATGAGGAACAAGGAGTCAACAAAAGTTATTTGGCAGATGAGCGGAGCCAATAAATATTGTTTAATGAATGGGTGGATGAAACAAATGTTCTTTAACTATTTTATAAAGATTGAAATTTGCTTCAGTGGAAATTCAGTCATTCAGCTCTTTGGATATACAAGTTTCAATACCACCTGAAGTATTTAAACTAAAATAAATGAAAAATCTTCTCAGTTTGTCATCTTCTCCCTATTAAAAATGAACAGCATTTTTGTAACATTCTATATTGATCTGTACCTAACTAATTAAGATTAGTTGGTTCTCTTGCTGAAAAAAAATGTTTTTCTCTTAACAAAAAATTTTAAAGTATTCTACTAATAACATTTACTGAATGACTAGTATCTTGGTAAAATTTGTGAAGAAGTCCCAATTCATCCTTCAGAATAGTCAAAGAAAAATGTATAATTAAAAATCCATAATTCTGTTGCACAATTAACACATTTGCTGTCCACATTCTCTACTCCTCTGTGACAATATGGAATTTATTTTTTTTATTCCATAGTGCCTTCATAACCTTGTCATGACATATATGTGTGTGTGTGTGTGTTTAATTGCAACCTTTGTAACAAAATGAAATTGTTATACTAGAAAAAAAAGTCATCAACATAAATAAAAAATTCTGAGGAATTTCTATCTATGGATCTATTTTGAAATAATAGAAAAAATCATGAAAGACCATGAGCGATGCCAGTTAACATCACTATTTATTTTTTAAGGAAGATTACATTTAAAATATAATAGTTTTAATTCCTTTTTTTGTCACATAACCATTGGCTATTGTATAATATTATGATGGACACAATAGAAGTAAATAGAAATTTCAAAAGAAAATTGTCTTTCTTGGGGAGTATGCTTCCCTCATAAATGGTGATATCAATTTATAAGAGTAAAAATGTTCATTATTTTCTTGAAAAGTTCTTATTATGCTGAAAACTGATAAAATAGTAATGTTTTCCATAAAACCATTTTCATCTGAAATGCTAAATGAAATATTGAAGAAAAGGGCTTATGGAAGAATCATAGAGGAGTTATTTAACATTCAATATCTGCACATTCTTTGTGATCTAAGGTTTTGCAATTTTCTGCAGAAAGGAGGAAGGGAAACTTAATACAGCTTATATACCTAACATATCTGCTCTCTAAAGAATTAAGAAATATGGCTTAATGTATTTAAATTTTAAAATTGACTGAGCAGGGCTAGTAACCTAAAATTAATTCTGTTCTTGTTTTACCAATTTATCATTTAATGTCATGCAGCAAATTTTAAATAGTTAATTTTAAATTCAACTAAGTTTATTGGCATGGGCTGGCAGATGCATATTGAAAGTGAGAGGAACAATGGCATTTTATGGGCAGTATATTTAATGTATAATAAATAGGACTCTCATCAGTATAGGAAAACGATGTGCTATCAACAAAGCTCATTTGAGAAAGACTTATAACATTAAAAAGGAGGTGAATGCTGAAAGAAGCATAAGTTTTTATACCTGAAACAGGAAAAATGACTTGCTTTTATTTCAATTATTTTCTAAAGTTGTTCTTCTTCCTGTATGAACCTTCAGGTAGAGTCAAAGTATTGGGTTGTCGGAAAAGTCATGATGCATGCTTGCAATAGATGGCACTAGTTCATTTTTGGAAGTACTAGAGTCATTTGCATCTATGTTATTGCTATGTCATTTGACAGCTGAAAGTTCTAGCTTCATTCTAAACAAAAATTGAGTGATTTGGTTGAGTTTTGGAGATTTTGCAACAAGTTGAAGATGGAAGACCAAACTGTGCATTTTTGCCATATTTTACTGTTATACTTCCATAAAGGGAAAAATGTGCATCAAGCTAGTGAAAAGTTGCATAAAGTTTATGGTGACAATGCTCTTCAAGAACGTTAGTGCCAACGATGGTTCACAAAATTCTGTGCTGGTGATTTTGATCTCAACGACACTTCTTGGTCAGGGATGCCCACTGAGGTTGATGATGACAAAATAAAGGCACTGATCAAGTCAAACCACATTACACAACACGAGCGATTGCAGAAACATTGAACATCCATCATTCAATCGTTCATGACCACCTGAAGAAGCTGGGATTCCTAAGCAAGCTCAATATTTGGGTTCCGCATAAACTCAAAGAAGTTCATTTGACGGTGCATATAAACATCTGCAATATGCTCATTAAACGTGAGGAAAACAATCCTTTTTTTTGAAGTGACTGGTGATGAGAAGTGAATTGTTTACAACAATGTGGTGCGTAAACAGTCTTGGTCCTGACGTGATGATTCGCCTCAAATGATGTTGAAAGCAGACATTCAGCAGAGGAAGGTTATGCTCTCAGTGTGATGGGATTTTAAAGGTGTCATGTTTTTGAAGCTCCTACCAAGGAACCAAACAATCAATTTCAATGTGTACTGTTGGCAATTGTACAGCTTGAACGAATCCATCATCCAGGAATGTCCAGAGCTTGTTAATTATAAAAAAGCTGTGTTCCATCGCAACAACCTGAGACCACACACAAGTTTGATCACCGTTCAAAAATTATTGGAGCTTGGATGGGATGTGTTGCCACACCCACCATACTTGCCTGACCTTGCACCATCAGACTCCCACTTATTTTGCTCTCTTCAAAACTCCTTGCGTGGTATAACGTTCAAGTCAGATGAAGCTGTAAATCAGCACCTTGTTCAGTTTTTCTCAAATAAAAACAGGTCCTTCTATAATGAGGAATAATGAAGCTCACTGAAAGATGGCAAAAGGTTATCGAACAAAATGGGCAATATATCATTGATTGATCTTTGTTCTTTAAATAAATTACCTTTGAAAAACATTGACAAAATACATCATGACTTTTCCAAAGACCCAATAAGTTCCATGTCTGTAGGGGAAAGACAGATCAATGCACATTTTCACTCCTGTGTTGCTGCCCCATCTAGAAGGTAGTAAGGTTGAAACAGTAAGATGTTTCCTATCAGTAAACAAACCAGAGCCCACCTTAGGGGAAGGCAAAGCATAATGCAAGGTAACCATTTATTTCTATTCAATAACAGATCTCATGAAAATAAAGATGTTTCTTTATCAGAATCCCGATATTTCCAAAGCCAACTATCCCATGTTCAACAAAGCATACTGAAAGTTTTGTTCTTAATAAAAACAAGGAAAGAGAAACTATTATTTAAAATTAGTGAGAATCAACATCAACAGTCACACCTCTCATAGAGAGGACTGTGCAAGAGACAGAAGTTTCACATGTGAAAAAGATTATCATCAAGGAATTTTTCCTTTTCTTAGCCTTTCATATCAATATTATTTCCCATTTATGCTTTCTTTTTCTTATTTTCCTCTCTCAGATCTGACTTTCCTCTGTCTCTCCTTTACTCCCTTTTGTAGATGTTCAAGTGTTCACAGAGAAAAAGAAGTAAAGAATGATCTGGGGACAGTGGGATAAAAAATTGGACAAGTATACTATTTTACCTTAGAGCTTCAGTATAGCTGTAAATGTTAAATTAATTTTTAAATAATAAAAAGAAAATGAAAGTGTAAATCTAAGACCAATAACTTTGCTAGAAATGAATCACAGATCTGATAAATGGGACTTTAAAGTTCAAGGAACTTGTCATAAAATTATTTCTTTGTGTGTGTGTGTGTGTGTGTGTGTGTGTGTGTGCGCGCGTGCGCACGCATGTGTGTGTGAATTCACTGGTGTTTCAAGAAGAAATGAAAGCCATTTAAAAGGTATAAGACTTTATTTTCTAATACAAAAGCTACTCAGATCTTTCATAGTAAAATAATGATATTTTACCCATTTTTTCTGTTCTTTCCTTTTTTTTCAAAGCAGTTGGAATAAAAACATAATTAAAAAGATCTTTGTGTAGTCTTGTCAGGTGAAATTTTATTGGAGACAGCTATGTACATTTCTATTATAGTTTGTCAATGTCAGGAAAACCTTTCAATTCTGAAATAAATGTACACTTTTTTCATGTTTTCCTGATTAGTATAATGTCATTCAAGCAAAATATAATAATTCTAATTTGCCTAATTTAGTTGAAAACCTGAAATTTTCCAGGCAGGTCACCTGCCTATTTTTTCTTTTTCAAAAAGTAGTCTTCAAATTTAGTAGAGCATCAAAACCAGACAAGCAGTTGATAGGTATTTATTGTTTGCCTATCTTCTGACTATTGGGTTCCATGATACAAAGTTCTTTGGAAAGGAAACGAAAAACAAAATATGATTGCCTTTCCTAATGTACATTTTATATGTTCTTTGATGAACTGTATCTATGCAGTCATGAAGTTACAAAATTTTAAAACTGGATGCGTACTTAGCAACAAGTTTAATTTATCTGGTGCAGTGCTGATAGGGAAAAAATTCAATTTTTGTTATAACTACCCTATTATATTAAATGGTTAATTATTATAATTATAATAATAATTGTTATTAATAGCAATTTTGCCTAAAACAAACTACTAAGAAAAATAAATTTTACTGTAAGGTAAGGCATTTACAGGAACTTCATGTGTTAATTTTCTTATTGCTTTCCAAATCCATCTCAAAAAGCTGACCCTGGATCCTTATTAAAGATGTATCTTTTTAGGGATTTATTTCCTTATATCAGAACAAAGCTAATGAAAAACAAAGATTAAAGGTCTGTTTTCATCTTTGCAATTTTTTATTCAATATTTTAAATTATTTTAATCACATATTAATATTATGCAAATATAATATATACAGGACATCATTATTTTGCTACTGACATTTGATGGATACAGAACTAGAAAAATGTAGCAATAATCACAAACAGATAAGGAATATATATATATATATATATATATTTGTGTATTTATCATTCTACATTCATTTCAAATAATTATATTAAAAAAACTATTTCTTGGCATACAGTAAAATCTTTCTCAAAAGCCATCCTTTTCTGGCTTAATCAATTATTCATGGAATGGATGCTGCCACACTTTGTGAAAATCCACGTTTCTTCTCCTCCTTGGAAAAAATTTTTATCATTCCCCTCCCAGAGGAGAGCCTAATGAAGCTAGCTTGCATACATCTCTCTGAAGAATACAATGTAGGTGGAATGTTGTAAATCTGAAGACTGACTGATTACTTTGTTTTTTGATTCATGAAAGCTGTATTCCTTATGTATTTTTTTAAAATAAATTTTATTAAACTTATTTGGGTGACATTGGTTAGTAAAATTATATAGATTTCAAGTGTACATTTCCATAATACATCATCTATATGTCACATTGTGTGTTCACCACCCAGAGCCAGTTCTCCCACCATCACCATATATTTGATCCCCTTTACTTTCTTATACCACCCCCTCCTCTCCACCCTCTGCTAACCACTAAACTCTTGTCTGTGTCTCTGAGTTTTTGTTTGTTTGTCTTGTTTATTTGTTCCTTTTAGTTTTATATGCCACATGTGAGTGAAGACACATTGTTCTCAACATTTTCCTGTCTGACTTATTGCACTTAGCATGATAATTTCAAGATTCATCGTGTTGTCACAAATGGCAGTATTTCATCTATTCTTGTGGCCGAGTAATATTCCATTGTATATAACACATCTTCTTTATCCAATCATCTATTGAAGGACACTTCAGTTGTTTCCATGTCTTGGAAACCATGAATAAAGCTGCAGTGAACATAGGGGTATATATATTTTACAGATGTTTTCAGATTTGGGGGGTAAATACCCAGAAGAGAAATTGCTGGGACACACATGGTAATTCTATTCTTAATTTTTTGAGGAACCTCCATACTGTTTTCCACAGTGGCTGTACCAATTTACATCCCCACCAGCAGTGTATGAGGGTTCTTTTTTCCCTACAACCTCTCCAATACTTGTTATTTCTTGTTTTGTTGATGACAGCCATTCTATCTGGTGTGAGGTGGCATCTCACTGGGGCTTTGAATTGCATTTCTTTACTAATGAAGTTGGGCATTTTTTCATATATCTGTTGGCTGTTTGTCTTTATGGGAGAAGTGTCTATTTAGGTCTTCTGCCCATTTTTTAATTGGGTTGTTTGTTTTTGTCATTGTAGTTGAGATGTATGTGTTCTTTACATACTTTGTATATTAACCTCTTATCCGAAGTGTTGTTTGCAAATATCTTCTCTGATTCCATTGGTTGCCTCTTTGTTTTGTTAATGGTTTCTTTTGCTGTGTAGAAGCTTTTGAGTTTGATATAGTCCCACTCATTTATTTTTGCTTTTACTTTGCTTATAAGGTCAAATTCATAAAATCGTCTCTAAACCAAAGGTTCATAAGTTTAGTACCTATGTTTTCTTCTATGCAGTTTATTGTTTCAGGTCTTATGTTTAGGTCTTTGATGCGTTTTGAGTTAATTTTGATACATGGTGACAGATAGCAGTCTAATTTCATTCTTTGGCATGTGGCTTTCTAATTTTTCCAGCACCGTTTATTCAAGAGGCTTTTTTTTTTTCTCCATTGTATGCTTTTGGCTCTTTTGTTGAAAATTATTTGACTATATATTTGTGGGTTTATTTCTGAGTTCTCAATTCTATTACATTGGTCTGTGTTTGTTTTTCTGTCAATAATATGCTGTTTGTCATGTATGGTCTTTATTATGTTAAGGTATTTTTCTTCTATACCTATTTTATTTAGTATTTTAGTCATAAATGGATTTTGTATCTTGTCAAATGCCTTTTCTGCATCTATTGATATCATCATATGATTTTTGTCCTTTATTTTACTTATGTGGTGTATCACATTGATTGATTTGCATATGCTGTGCCCCTAGGATGAACCCAACCCCATTTGATCATGATGTATAACCTTTTCAATGTATTGTTGTATTTGATTTGCTAGTATTTTGTTCGGGATTTTGCATATGTATTCATCACAGATATTAGTCTGTAGTTTTTTTTGTGTGTGTTATCCTTATCAGGTTTTGGTATCAGGGTAATTTTGGCCACATAAAATGAGTTAGAAAGTATTACATAATTTTTTGGAAGAGTTTGATGAGGACAGTTATATTTGAATGTTTGGTAGAAATCACAAGCGAAGCTGTCTGGTATCAACTTTTGCTTTTGGGGAGGTTTTGGATGATTGCTTCATTTTGCTTATTGTTAATTGATATATTTGATTTTCCAGTTTTTAATGATTTAGTCTAGGAAGTTTCTATATTTCTAAGAACTTGTACATTTCTTCTAGGTTATTGAATTTGGTGGCATATAGTTCTTAATTCTGCTCTAATTCTTATTATATCATTCTTTCTGCTGACTTTGAGTTTCATTTGTTCTTCTTTTTCTAGTTATTTAAGATGTATTGTTAGGTTGTTCATTTGGAATTTTTTATATTTTTTGAGATAGGCCTGTAATTTCTAGCACAAAGAAATACTCAGCAATGATGGTAACATCTTTTGAAACTCACCTTCAATAATGTTTTTTTTAATTTTCCTGTCTTCTATTCTTAGACTCTCTAACAATGAACACTGACACCTTCTTCACTTTCAGTTTAAGACTGTGTCTTTTTAATCAATAAAAATTTCCTGTTTTATTTTCCCCTCATATTTATCTGGCAGTTCCTCCACAATTTCTTGCTTTACTCATTTCCTGGAACTGTACATTAATAGTGGAATGTTTTTTAGGAGTCTATACAAGGTCACCTCAATATTTGGAAAATATAAATTTAAATAGTTAAAAAATGCAAATGACTACCTAGCTCAGGTTCTTTTAATGAGATCCAATATTGTGTACTTAATATACTGCCAGACATCTCTACTTAGACATTAGTTAAGCACTTCCAATTTTTCCAAAATGAAGTAAAATTTTTTTTTTATGCACAAATCTATTTCTCCCAGAGGCTTCGCCTACTATGTCTTATAGAAAACTTGTGTTCTGTTCTTATAGAAACATAACTAGACTCTATTTCCCATTGGATGTAGCCATGTGTTATAACTAAATAAATTACATTAGAGTTGATGGGAACCATAGCTGGTATATAGCTCACCCATATAAAATCCCTATGAGTAATCTTTTATACTCTCTGTTTACCTTTCTTCTACTTGATTGCAGAAGACCCACACCACTTAGATAGAAAACCCTGAAGTTCTGAATGACCACACAGAATGTCCCTCAGCCAGGAATACTCACTTTGGACTTTTATGAAGTAGAAATAAATATATATTGTGTTTAGCCACGGAGAACTCAGTGTTTATCTATTATATTGACTAGTGTTACTTAGCTTGCATTTTCAGTATCCACTTTTGGTCAAAGGGCAACATCATACATTTCAAACACTCTAGTCAAAATTTGGGCTGCAAACTTCCATTCGTTAAGTTTTGTTTGTTCTACATTTTTGGTATATCTTTATTTCTATCAAAGACCATTATTATGCCATATTTTCATATGTATTACTTTTTAGGTTATCTAGCAGTTTCTAGTTTAGCTCAACCCCTTTTGTCTCTGCTCTAATAACCCTACCCTTCTACTCCTTACATTGAAGTAAGAGTAATCCTCTTAATGTAAAAAAAAAAAACTTCTGAAATCTTCCCTTGTTTAAATATATCAAAATCCCTTAGTTTCTCTAAAGTAAATTCCATTTGCTTACACATATAATATAGAGAGCCCTTTGCTAGACTCGTATGGTCACTGATTACTTGTCCAATCTCAATTTTTGCCTCCTTAAAACATAGTCTGTAAACAAAATATGTTAGCAACTCTTCATCTTGCATAAGCCCGTATTGACTTTAGGATACAGTCAAAATGTCATTTCTTATGTTTTTGGACTGCTCACAAATCTAGGCCAAATGACCTTTGGAGGAATCCCATAGTATGATGTGCTTACTTCTGTCTTACTCTCATAGCTTGCTTTAATATCCTAATAGTCCATAAGCTTCTTGAGTATCTCTAATACTCAGCATAATACTTGAGATAAAGCTAATACATAGTATGTGCTTATTGAATAAATTTAATATACAATATACACTTGTAGAGTATACTAAGTACAATTAATGGAGCAATGAAATGTAACTCAAAATGTGATGAGTCAGATACTAGGATCTGCTTATAGTAGTAATATATTGGGAATAATTCTAAGCACACTTGAGTTCCCATGTTGAGTATAATATTTGTCAGGAATGTTTAAATATTATAAACCACTTGTTGGTTCTTTCTAACAAAGCAGAGTTGATAACATCAAATTCATTCCCTGTTTCAAGAATGAGTATTAAATGTAAATATATGTTATAGATGATTACTTGAAGGTAGATATTACCATTGTTAATGTGTAGTCAACAACTAAATCCCAGGTGATTTGAGTACAGACAAATAAAATATAAAATATAAAAGCATTATATATATATATATATATGTATATATTATATATACATTATATATACACACACATATATGTAATTTTCTAACTATATGACACACTAGGAAATGTACAACTGGAAATAGTAAAAAGATGGGTGGTTGCTAGTGGGTAGAGAGAGGAGAGGGATAACTTAGGTGGAGCACAGAAGATTTTTAGGGCAGTGAAAATACTCTGTATTTTATTATAATGATGGATACATGGCATATATTTGTCCATACCCCTAGAATGTTCAACACCAAGAGGGAACACTAAGCTTAACTATAGACTTTGGGTGATTTTGATGTATCTGTGTAGGTTCATCAGTTATAAAAAATGTACCACCCTGATGGGGGATGATGATTATGGGGGAGGTTGCCAGTGTAGGGGCAGGGAGCATATGGGAAATCTTTGTACCTTTCTCTTAATTTCGTTATGAACTAAAACAGCTGTTAAAAAGTCTTTTTAAAAAGTCATGCATATTTGGGGAATCTTTAGTAAATAAAACTTAAATACATTTTGGAATGAATGAATGGATGAGTGAATTACTAAAGGAATGATTCATTTCAAGCCATATTGTCAAACACCTTAGCTGCACATGAAGTTTCTTTAATAAAAATTCTGTCCATGGAAGCAAATAAGGAAGGAAATCAATTAATGTAAAAGGAAAATTAACTTGACAGCAGTGTAGACAACGGAGTAGAGGAGGGTGAGCTTGGCGACAAACAGGGCAGTGAGAAGATTTATGCAGTAATCCATGAATTCTTGTGCTTTCTTCTGCTGCATAGCAGTTAGTGGGCATGATGATTTAATTATCTTTGCTGTAGCAGGTTTAGTTAGTAAGATGATGAGTCCATGCCTTTTCACTTAAAATTTTCGAGAAAAATTAATATAGCCATGGCTTGTTCCCATAATACAAAGAGTATTGTTTTATATAAGTAGAATTATATTCTAGTGTGAAGTAAGTCATGATGATATTTCTGAGTGCCTTTTTGCAAAGTGTTCAATTATCTTTTTTTGAACTTTAGAATATTAAAGTAAACTGCTTAAACATAATGTTGTCCTAGTTTTAGTGAACACAGAGATAATGGCAAAGTAATTAGACAAATAGATTGGAGTTATAAGCAATCTAAAATCATTTTTAAGAATTGGATGAGCCAATTGTAATTGATTCTTGTATGTGAGCAGTGTATTAAAGGAGAATCTACCAGCAATCAAACACTCTGTTCTTTTCTAAATTAATCTTAATGAGAAAGGAAAAATCATAATTTGCTTAGGGGAAAAACACTAGAATAGGTATGAGTTCACATGAGAGTAAAGTTCTTTCAGTCTTCTGAGGGAACTTACTCAAAACATTTAATAGCTATTCTCTCATTGAATGTGTGTGTGTGTGTGTGTGTGTGTGTATTTTTACATGTGTTCTTGTACAATTATTATGATGGGAAGTTTATGTATGTCAAACTTGGTTTTCTTAGTAATTCTTGTTCAACAATTTAAGTTAATTCTGTGGGGAAAAAAAAACTTTGCATTAAAATTGCTCTTTCTTTATTGCAGAAGCACGCCCCACCCCTCCTTTCTTTCTTATTCCCTATATCTTACCCTCTCTTCTTTCAAACATGATTAGAGAACATGTGTACCATAGGTTACACTGTTATATTTAAGAATGTGAAAATGAAAGTGATTAGAATTAGAAAGAAGCATTTACTGAACAAACATGTGCAGAGTACTCATTAAATATTGTAGAGAAATAAAAGAATTCGAGTAAGGAGATTTTTGCTGGAATCCCACATATTATTTTTGAGAAACTAGAGTTGAATAATCACTTTCCAACAGGAGCTGGCCTTTATTCAGTGCTGTGCTAGGCCAACTTCTACCAGTTTGCAAGGGTTGATTGAGCACATCAATTCCCAACTCCACATGGTGTCCTCTTAGTAATATGAATTCAGCCATTGTGGGAGCTTTTTCATTAAGGAAATCAGCAAACACTGCAAATCAGAGCTTCCTCCCACCCCATCCTGTTTTTAAAACTTTACCAGCATATCACTAATTTTCTCTTGGTTTTAATAACAATAATCCATCCACTTCTCCTATATAAGCTCCTCTAAGATTAATAAGTGACTTAAAGGGGTTACTTCATGAGCACAGTAAGCTATGTTGATGGCCTCCAAACTTTTTGAACATGCACCTGTCAACTAAAAAAATTAAATGTTTCCTAATGTATGCATATTTATTTAATTACAATAAAGTATATATACCCCATTGTATTAATAGTTTTTATAGTACATGCAAAAAAACAAAAACCAAGATGTATAAGAACGTGTCAAAATTAAATAAGTAACAATTTAAACTAAGATTTTTTTACTGATATGTGGTATATAAAACTGAAAATGACAAAAGAACAAGACAAACAAATGAAGAAACAAAAACTCATAGACACAGACAATAGTTTAGTGGTTACCAGAGGGAAAGGGGGGAGGGGGATGGTAGAGGAGGTAAAGGGGATCAAATATATGGTGATGGAAAGAGAACTGACTTTGGGTGATGAACACACAATGTGATATATAGATGATGTATTACAGAATTATACAACTGAAATCTATGTCATTTACTAACAATTGCCACCCCAATAAACTTTAATTAAAAAAAGATTTTTGAAGTATTAATTTTATAAAACCTTTGGGTCTTTACTACATTATAGAAAATTTATATTTTATATAGCAACATTCTTGCATTTGCTTTATTATTTCTGAATATTCAGGCTTAACATTTTGGGAAAATGTTTTGAAAGTTTGATTTTAAGTTTAGTTTTTTTGTTTGAGACTTGCTTGTATTAGCTGTGGTACCTGAAAATGAGAGTTCACAAAGATATATAATATACACAAATAGAAGGAGAGTGTTGGCTTAACTTAAAAGTATTACTTTTTAAATCTGTATTTATAAGTATCTAAAAACTTTGGTTAAAATTGAGTGGCTAAAATCCTATTTTTTGGTGTTGTTCTATAAACTAATCAGAAAATGTATTTTATATAAATAACAAATGGCTTAAAGTCTATTGAAAATGTTAATTTTGAAACATTTAAAATAGGTTAGAATGTGTTTTCAACTATCTTAGATGTATAGATTTAAACATGTTGTTTTAAGTTACACAAATTATTTTAGGTAACAAAAATCATAAAATGTTGGGAACTATTCAAATACTCACATTTCAAAATTTTTTCACAAAACATTTTCTCACTCATTTTTAAATCATGACCTTTGCACCATAGTGACAGATTGTGTTTATGTTTTCTAAAATATCTGCCAATTAGTGTGCTACTAATAGATGGTAATCAGCAAAAAAGAATCAATAAATTTAGTACTTATATTTGTAAAAAAAAAAAAAAAGAAAAGAAAAGAAAAAGTGCCACTCATTTAAATTCAATTATTTTTAACTTCTTTGCCAAAGATAACCATCATACTTCTCTGTGGTTAAAAATATTTTCAAAGCTATTCTCCACGTCCTTATAAAATATCACAAAGATCCACTATACGTTTTATACATAAATCTCATTTTGTGAAATGAATACATGGATGTTGGCATGTATAATTTGTGCAGCTCTTATTTCTACCTATTTAAAGGAACAATAGCTTTTCTCTGAAAAACACTATAAATGAAATTCATGCATGGTATAATTTTTGTACCCATAGCTTAGAACATTTAGCATTTTCTCAAAATATTTTAAAGCATAATTTAAAAGACATACATTTTCCATTGTATCTTTCCTTTGGTAGGTTACAAAGAAACACTTGTGTATGTATTAGTTTATAAAACAAAATCTGGAAAATAAAATGAAACACTTTAAGTGTATCTGGACTGTCAGGCAATTCTACAGTAAACTTGCTACAGTGCATAATTTTCCTAAAACTTTTTTTGCCCTAAATCATCAATAATGCACTCAAAGACCTGTCAACAGTGCATAGTGACAAAATAATGAGTTTTTATTTATTTTTATTTTGTTTTCTGTGTACTATTTGGCTAAATTCACTGCTTCACCACAGCAAAAATTTCAGTGATGGTACATGGTACTATTCAATAAGAAATGTGAAAGAAAACTTCATTATTTTCTGAAATATAGTCATTGGGTATTTGTTTTCTCTTTTAATGTGGTTGTCCAATAAAAAACACTGGTGCTGCCATTTTTTTAATAGGTAATATATTCTGAAATATTTATTATTTTCTTTTGTTACTGGTATGTTTATAGTCAATCTTCCATTTTCTAAATATTGGTTCAGTTAACACTAGAGAATATAATTTGTAAACTAACTTAACTCGTTATGTGGAAAGTGTCTTATAATACAATGTACAGAAAGTGAGAAAGATGTTCCTCACAAATTCTTTACTTTGTGGAAACTGAACACTTCCTTAAGGATATCCCACATACCAACAGACCATGTGACTACCTAAAAGGATGTTCTATTCTATGCACTAAATATTACTGACATATAAGATCTATCATATTTTTGGTAAAATAATAATAATAATAATAATAATAACAACAATAAAAATCCTAATATTACACCCTTATACCATAATAGTCTGTTTGTGCCTTGAAAATAACAATGCACTGTGTCAACAGCTTGGTAAGGTTTCATAATCTTGGTATATCAGTGCCACACAGCTGTGTTCATGTTGATGTGTGGCCGGGTCTTGCTGAGTGGCATTCATTATTGTTGTTGCATGTTTTTGTGTGTAGTCGCGAGAATGTATAAGCTTGAATTAGAGCAATAAACAAACATTAAATTTCTTGTTAAACTTAGCAAGAGTGGAAGTGAAATCAGGGACATGTTAGTCCAAGTTTATGGGGATAATGCCATGAAGAAAACAGCAGTGTACAAATGGATTAAATGTTTTTCTTAGAGGAGAGAACACATCACTTTTGGAGAGAGGTCAGGCAGCCAGTAACAAGCAGAACTGATGAAAATATTGCAAAAATTCATAAAGTTGTGCGTCAAAATCGTCAGCTGACTGTGAGAAGCATAGCAGACCAAGTAAACATCAATAGAGAAACAGTTAGGAAAATCTTAACTGAAAATCTTGGCATGGGAAAAGTGTGTGCAAAATGGTCCTGAAGGAGCTCACTGATGAAAAAAAGCAAAGGGGAGTCGAAGTTTGCCAAGACCTTTTGGAGAAGTAAGATGATGTTCTGGGCCATGTTATCACTGGTGATGAAACATGGGTGTACCAATACAACCCTGAAACAAAGTGTCAAATTGCACAATGGAAGTCAGTCAATTCTCCACAACCAAAAAAGTTCTGTCCAAATCTAGAAACAAAATGGTGTTGCTAACCTTTTTTGATATAAGAGGGATTATTCATTATGAATTTGTACCAACTGGACAAATAGTTAACCAAGTTTGCTATTTGGAAGTGCTGAAAAGATTGTGTGAAAAATTTAGACGAAAGCAATCTGAAATATTCGCCAACAATTCATAGCTCTTGCATCACAAAAATTCAGCAGCTCACATGGCACTGTTTGTAAAGAAGTTTTTAGCCAGTAAACAAATAACTGTATTGGAACACCCTACTTACTCATCTATCTGGCCCCCAATGACTTCTTTCTTTACCTGAAGATGAAAGAAATGGTGAAAGAAAACATTTTAATGACATTCAGGACATCAAGGGTAATACAATGACAGCTATGATGGCCATTCCAGAAAGAGTTCCAAAATTGTTTTGAAGTGTAGGCTAGGTGCTGGCATCAGTGCATAGCTTCCCAAGGGGAGTACTTCAAAGGTGATGTAGTGGTATTTAGCAATGAGGTATGTAGCACTTACTCTAAGATGAGCCCACAAACTTAATTACCAGACTGGTATTTTATATAACTGAATGAGTTGTCTGGTAATTTAACAGCTCTCAAATGTCAATGTACATAGGAAATACCCTGGGATGCTTTAAAATGGGTATTCTCAAGCCCTACTCTACACCTAACGAATCAGAATCATGGGGAGGTGAACAAGTGTTAAAACCAGATAGCTAAATTTGGAAACCTCCCCAGGTGATTCATTATAAACATTCCGTTAAGTACACATTGATAGATATTGACTTAGAAAGTTAAATTGATGAAGTAGAGCATATGTGGACTGATGACTCCTCTGAAATGCTTAGGGTCAAACAAAGATAGGTTGTTTTCCTGATATATTTGCAACATGCTATTCTGAGGGGTGTTATAGGTACACAATAAAAATATTGAGTTGTCAGAAAAGTCATGACGCATTTTTGCAATGAAAAGCACAAAAAATATGTCATGACTTTTCCGACAACCCAATGGTTTCAAGAATGCTTCCTGTAAAATCAGAGAGATAGTCATAGTGCCTAACACTGCAGGGAACTTTGTAAATGAAAAGAATCACAAGATACAAAAGCACTACTTAAACAGAATCATTAAGTAGTTTTTCTACTTTTTTAGTGGTATGTGTCTGAGTATTTGCCATGATACATTTCAAATTTAATTTTAAGACATTTGCTTTTTTTCTGCCCCCTTTAATATTATATCTAGTAGTAATAGTGAAGGTATCACAATGTTTTCCTTTTTGGTTGGCTATGCCAAGAGATAACAAATTTAATTCAATTTAGATTACTATAAGATAATTAGACTTGGGATATGCAGACTGGGACATTGATCAGTTCTGCAGCACTGATAAGGAAAAATGATACAGATGTGATTGTAATTGAATAATTGTCAACATAAGACCCAGGGCGCAGCTTCAGAAAGGAAAAAAAGTCAAAGAAGCCACTGAGGATAAGAATTAAGGGTCATTTTTGAGGTGAGATGGACATACTGCAGCAACATGATGACAATGAAAATTCAGGCAGATGACAAGGTAACGGGGCTTCCCCAAGATCAAGTGAAAGGTACATAAGTAAAATGGATTAGGAGTTACTAATAAAGGAGATGACTAATGCTAAAAATGAGAATAAAAATCTGTCATGCCATGATATCCCTATTGGCTTGACCTTTAAGGCAGATATGTAATCTTAAGAAGTAAAAAATTAAAGACTGTAAGTTAAGGTAAAGTGAATTCAACATTTTAAAAGGTTAACTTATCAGAGATTTGAAAACCAGGCACTGTATATTCAGATTCTTCAACTCTGAACTGAGCTTTTAACCTCTGTATGTGTTCAGTTTTTAATTCTTTATTTATTTATAACAACAAAGAATGTGACACATATTTATGAAAAACATATAGTGATATAAAATACTATACAGAAATGTGTAGTGATCTAAAAAAAGACACTAAAAATTTACTTTTAGACATAGCACAAATTGCCTTCTCTCACAGCCTAGCGTAATCATAAAATTAGATTAAGTATCAGTTTTAGATGTAGATTTAGGATTAAAGTTAGACATACATTTATTAATCAATTGTTATGCTTTAATAAAATGTTCATTCATTTGCAGATATTTTTTTCTTTGCTACTCAGTTTTTGTTTCCTTTACTTTTGTACAATTTCTATTTATGGGAACGTTGACATATTGTGGATAAGATCTTTTAACAGTAGCATATGTTGCAAATATTTTCTCCCAGTCTGTCACAGTTATTTTTGTTTCTAACATCTCTTATCATGCAAGTATATTGAATTTGTCAGCCTTTTATGTATGTGTAGTGGTTTAGTTTCTAAAAGAAATCAGGTTGTTATGTTCTCCAGTGTTTAGAATCATTTTAATCTTTTGAATGGAACACATTTTATCCAAATTTCATATCACTCCTTTTGTTATTCTATGCTTTTGCTTTGGGTCTTTTTGGTCATTTTGCCCTCCTGAACAGTTATTATTTATATTAGCATTATTGTGGTCAGAGAGGCCAGTTGTCTACAAAAGCTCTTTTTCTCTTTCTGCTATAGTAAGTGGCTAATGGTTACCATGTTGGATAGACCCACTCTATAACCTTACCCATTTCCCTCTTCCTCAAGCACACACCTACTGAGATTGTTTACTTGTCTATTTTAATGTGTGTATTATTTTCCTATTGCTGCTATAGTAAATTACCACAAATTAGTGCCTTAAAGCAACACAAATGTATTATCTGACAGTTTGGTGGTCAGAAACATGAAATAGTTCTTACTAGGCTAAGACCAATTTGTCGGTAGAGCTGCACTTGTTATGGATGCTCAAAGGAGCAACGTTTGTGCTTCATGCCCTAACTAGCTTCCTGAGCATATATTCATTCCTCAGCTCATGGCCCCTTTCCATCTTCAAAACCAGCCATTTTATCACTGTAACTTCTGCCTACTAGTTACATAGTCACACATTTTTTCTACATCTGACTTTCCTGCCTACCTCTTTCACTTATAAGGCACCCATCTAGGTAATCTAAAATAATCTCCCTAGTTCAAGATTCTTAACTTAATCATTTCTAAAAAGTCTCTTTTGCCATTTAAAGTAACATATTCATAATTTCCTGGGATTAGGTTGTGAGTATATTTGGGGGTCTATTTTTTCTGCCTACCATACTATGTACCATAGTATATAAGATTTTGAGTTCAAAAACTGTCTTTTTGTTTATTGCTGAATGCACAGCACATAAAATAGTATTTTTAATATAAATACTTCCATATATATATATATATATATATATATATATATATCAGGACAAAAACTCCAAAATCTTCAAAAATTCATAAGGTGAAAATTTTTCACAGAAATATATCACATGAAATTAAATTAATTTAATCAGGACTTCTTGTTCTTACCACACACACACAAATAACTTTCTGTGCTATGAAATACCCTATAAAAAAGTAAAAAACAAGTTACAAAGTGAGAGAAAGTATTTATGACATATAATATACACAGGATTTTTTTTCCTGAGTACATAAAATATCCCTGGAAACAATAAGAGCCAATAATACTCAATCTCAGTAGTGGTCAGGGAGAGATACATTAAAACAAAAAGGTTTATTTAAAAATAATATGCAATTTAGTTTATGGGGAGGCTACAATATAATTCATTCACACACCCTTGCGGGAATATGTACAGTATTTGCAAGGAATATACCTTCTGGAGATTAAAATACCTCTACATTTAAATAAATACTTTAGAGACATAGTCACAAAAGAGCACAAAGAGTTATGTACAAGCATCTTTTTGAAACATGACTTTAAATAAGCATTATTTGATTGATAATATGACTATATTAACTTGGTTACAACCATACAACTCTTCAGAACTGAAATTAATGAAATAGAGCTCTCTATATATTGACATGAAAATACCTCAGAGTTCTCCTTTACCTAATTGCATCATCAGGGTAACTTCCATAGGCCCGACTTCCATAGCATTGGGCATGGGCCCTTCAGGTCTTTAGACTCTGTGGCTGCTCATCTGTCAGGATGGAGCAGAACACAGGGCTTCCAGGCAGGGAACCCAGAAGAAATCCCTTGTTCAAAGACCTAAGACCTGGGGAAACCCATACCTTGCACACTGATTAAACCAAACCTAAATAATTTTGTGACTCTTTGTCAAGGAAACATGTACCATTATTGGGTTAGTCTAATATTTCTCAACTAACAGATATGTTCTGTTTTGGGAAGTCTAACAAAATATATAAAAATCAAGAATTATAAAGAAGATATATTTGAAAAAAGTAGAATTTGTCATAAATAAATGTTAAAGACCTCTGACTATAGAGTATATAAAATATTTGATAAAAAACAAAAATTAATTTATCAGTATATGTTTAAGAAATATAATTTATCATAAATGTTTAAGAATGAACTTCTATACTGCCAGTTAAGCCACATTTTAAAACCCTGTCGTCTTCTCTACACATCTATGATGTATGCCCAAAAGCTTGTTGTTCACAACATTCCTCTATTAATTCTTAGTTTTAAAGAATATTTAGGGAACAGATTTTGGAATCATATTGAGACACAAATGAGTTTGCAGCATCAAAACTAACCACGCTGTTCAGTCACCTTAGACCTCCCATAGCAACTATTTCAGTTTCTTTGTAGAAAGAACCAAGAGGGACTCAAATGAGAAAACGAAGCTGGGTCAGTGCAGTATTTTATCCTATTTGGTTCATGACAGGGTACCGTCCTGATAAACCCATTGTAAGTTGAAAATGCATTTCATAATACACTGTAGAGCATCTGTTGTTTACTCTGTGATTCCTGGCTGACTGGGGTGCAGCTGGCTGCAGCAGCTCAGCATCAGAAGAGAGCATCATATGATGTATCATTAGCCTGAAAAATAGATCAAAATCCTAAATTGGAAGTTTTCTACTGAACGCGTATCATTTTCACACTATTATAAAGTTGAAAAATCATAAATTGAAACATAATAAGTGGGGACTGTCTGTGTGTAACTTTATTCGACTTGACTTGTTAAAATTTAGAAGGATGTTTATGACTTTACATAATAGAAGGGCAGCTTGTGTTGAAGTCCCTTCCCTTTCTGGGATAAGCCATCTTAAAGAGGAAACCACAGGCTTCAAATAGTATCACTTGTACTAAAGCCCAGGATACCACAACTAGATTTTACATCTGACCTATTTGCTGCTTCAGCCTTTCTTAGAAATATAATGTTAGTCACCCAGCCTGGAATTTTCTGGTAAAGCATCACAGAAAGGTAATCTGTCACATGGGCCCTCTCCAACTCCCATAGAAAGAGGAGGTAATCTACATGATTCCTCCCCTAAAAGAAGTTTGGTTTCAAAAAGAATCCTTTTGGACTTCCAGTAAGATGGTGGAATAGACAGGCCCTGTGCCAACTGCCTCCCAAGATCACACCAAAATTACAAATAATTTATCAAATATTCAACCTTGGAAATCACCTGAACACTACATGAACAGAACTTCTAAACAAAGGACTTAAAGAGGAGGCCACATTGAATCTGGTAGGAGGAGCAGAGACGAGTGAGGGCAAACCCCATGAGGGACACCTCAGCGGTGTGGAGGCTTCTCCAGTTGGGGTAGAAATCCTCCAGCTCCACACCACACTCACCAGCCCAGAGTTACTTTGCCAAGAAGAGGAGTTCCATGATAGCTGACAGTAGAAATTAGTGAGGACACTCGTTGCTCAACTTGGTGAGGATGAGGGTGGCTGGAGAACCAGTGAAGCTGTCACACAGACTCACTCGCTGGTGAGCACTCACCCAGTCCCTGGTGGAGGGAGTAGCTGTGTGAGCAGGGCCCAGGAGCCTGCGGGGAAGGACTGAACTGAGTGCTTTTGGTGTGGGAACTGGAGGTTTGGGGACCATTGTTCCCCTGATGTGGAGCTTGCACACAAGTACTGTACAGGAGGGTGCCATTTTTTCAGGGTTAGGCCCTCCAACAGAGGCTCAGGTCCGGGACTGCATAAGTCCAGTGGAATTGGTGAAGAAGTGTGTGTGTACATTTGCGCACATGCTCCCTTGGATCCCCACCTTCCGCATTGCTTGTGCTGCATAGCCAGGGAGGTGCCCAGCAGGCATTCTCGCTGTTCATTAAGACACAGGAGTGCAAAAGTCGCGTTGGGTCCCCACTCTCCGCACTGCGTGTACAGAGTTGCCAGGGTGGCAATTGGCTGTTGGGCTGCTCAGCCTGATTGGGACAGGCTGAGATTGGGAGTTTTCCTGGGAGTGTTGGGCCATGAGCTATGTGCCTGCATGATTCAGCCGGGGCTTTCCTGGCGAGTTTGCGTGGGCTGGTTGCAGGTGCAGGAGTGCATGCTGCATGCTGCTTTGACTTGGTGGGGGCCACTGACCACATCCTGTGATGCCTTGGGGGCCTACCACACCCACCTAGAGCTGTGTTGCCAGGGGCACGCTGAGGCCCTGGTGCCTGGCCCTCACCTCCGCAGGTCACAGACGGTTTTTTTGCAGCAGCAGACAACCTGCAACAACCTATAAGGATTTTGGGGTGTGAGCACGGTTCCAGAGTATATAGCAGCTAATTGTGGGAACTCACTGCAAGCCTGAGAGGGAGGCTGGCACATGACTCACTGAGCCCTTCCCCCCCCCAACAGCTGGTGTTGAGTCACCCAGAGTCTCTCTATTGCTGAGCAAGTGGTCTGCAGATTAAAGCGGGCGGAAAACCCCCCTTTATTTTTTCTAGATGATCTATCTAATACATCCAAGCAATCACAGAGCGACAGCCAAAATGAAGAAACAAAGAAACATGTCCCAAGTAAAAGATCAGATGAACCCTCTAGAAATGGAACTAAATGAAACAGAGGTATCCAACCTGTCAGAGACAGAGTTTAGAACATTGATGATAAGAATGTTTAAGGAGAGCCGGCCGAGTGGCTCGGTTGGTTAAGAGCTTGCTCAAGAGTGTGAGTTCTGAGCAAGAACGGTGCGATGCCTGGCCCGAGCTGAGCTGCCGCTGAGCTGCCAACATGTTGCAGCATGACTCAGCTAAAACAACAACAACAACAACAAAAGAATGTTTAAGAAACTTAGTGAGGACATAACGAAGGATAGAGAAATAATAAAAACCAACCAGTTAGAGCTAAAGAATAACTGAAATGAATACCACACTCGAAGGAATCACCAGTAGATTAGATGAAGCAGAGGATCAGATCAGTGATTTAGAAGACAGAATAGCAAAAATCACCCAGTTGGAACAACAAAAAGAAAAAAAGAATAAAAAACAATGAAAATAGTTTAAGAGACCTGTGGGACAATATCAAGCGCAACAATATTCGCATCATAGGAATATTAGAAGGACAAGAGAAGAAGTAGGAGATCGAGAATGTATTTGAAGAAATAATGACTGAGAACTTCCCTACCCTGGTGAAGGAAATCAACATACAAGCCCAGGAAGTGCAGAGAGTTCCAACAAGCTGAACCCAAACTGGTCCACACCAAGACACATCACAGTTAAAATGGCAAAGGTTAAAGACAAAGACAGAATCCTAAAAGTAGCAAGAGAAAGACAGCAGGTTACTTACAAAGGAACACCTATAAGACTAACAGCAGTCTTTTCTACACAAACTCTGCAGGCCAGAAGGGAGTGGCAGGAAATATTCAAAATGATGCAAAATAAAGGCCTACAAACAAGATTGCTCTACTCAGCATGGCTATCACTTAAAATTGAAGGTGAGATAAAGAGCTTTTCAGAAAAGAATAACCTTAAGGAATTCATTACCACCAAGACAGCATTGCAAGAAATCTTAAAAGGGCTTTTTTAAACAGAAGAAAGGGGAAAACAAGCTAAACCACAAAGATCAGAAATACAAATAACAAAATGGCAATAAATATGCACCTATCAATACTCACTTTAAATGTGAATGGATTAAATGCTCCAATCAAAAGACTTAGAGTGGCTGAGTGGATAAGAAAACAGGACCCATGCATATGCTGTTTAAAAGAGACTCATCTCAGATCAAAAGACACACACAGACTGAAAGTAGAGGGATGGATTAAGATATTTCAAGCAAATGGAAATGAGAAAAAAGCGGGAGTAGCAATACTTATTTCAGACAAAATAGACTTTAAAATGAAGACTACAATAAAGACACAAAAGGACACTACATAATAATAAAGGGATCGATTCAACAAGAGGACATAATCATAGTAAACATCTATGTACCGAACATAGGAACTCCTAAATATATAAAACAGATTTTGACAGCAATAACGACAGAGATCAACAGTAACACTATAGTTTTAGGGGACCCCGTTGTCACCAATGGACAGAT
>NW_017732980.1:7537-11430 GCF_001890085.2 Hipposideros armiger | reverse complement strand
CAGTAATCAACAAGCTTCCAACAAACAAAAGTCCTGGACCAGATGGCTTCACAGGTGAATTTTACAAAACATTCAAAAAAGAATTAATACCTATTCTCCTCAAACTATTCCAAAAAAAAAAGGAGGGAAGGCTCCCAAGCACATTTAATGAGGCCACTATTACTCTGGTCCCAAAATCAGACAAAGATATTACCAAAAAAACCGAAACTACAGGCCAATATCCCTAATGAACATAGAGGCAAAAATCCTCAACAAAATACTAGCAAAGCGAATTCAGCATCAGATTCAAAAGATCATACATCACGATCAAGTAGGATTCATTCCTGGTATGCAAGATTGGTTCAATATCTGCAAATCAATTAGCATAATACATCACATTAACATAATGAAAAATAAAAATCATATGATCATATCAATAGATGCAGAAAAAGCATTTGACAAAATCCAGCAACCATTTATGATAAAAACTCTTATCAACGTGGGAATAGTGGGATCATATCTCAGCATAATAAAGGTCATATATGATAAGCCCACAGCAAACATCGTACTCAATGGGGAAAGGCTAAAAGCTTTCCCCTTAAAATCAGGAACAAGACAAGGCTGCCCACTTGCACTACTTCTATTCAACATACTTCTGGAAGGTTCAGCCACAGGAATCAGACAAGAAAATGAAATAAAAGGCATCCAAATTGGAAAGGAAGAAGTAAAATTGTCATTATATGCAGATGACATGATACTATATATAGAGAGAGAATCCCAAAGACTCCACCAAAAACTATTAGAACTGATAAATGAATTTATTAAGGTAGCAGGATACAAAATTAACAATCAGAAATCAGTTGCATTTGTATACACCAATAATAAACTATCAGAAGAAGTAATCAGGAAATCAATCCCATTTACAATTACTTCAAAAACAATAAAATACCTAGGAATAAATTTAACCAAAGAAGTAAAATGCCTGTACTCAGAAAATTATAATAAGGCATTGAAGAGAGAAATCAAAGAAGATACAAATAAATGGAAATAC
This sequence comes from Hipposideros armiger, assembly GCF_001890085.2. Taxonomy (NCBI): domain Eukaryota; kingdom Metazoa; phylum Chordata; class Mammalia; order Chiroptera; family Hipposideridae; genus Hipposideros; species Hipposideros armiger. The sequence continues at coordinate 10,400 of NW_017732980.1, read as the reverse complement.
ATACCATGTTCATGCATAGGAAGAATTAATATAGTTAAAATGTCAATGCTACCTAAGGCAATATATAGATTCAATGCAATTCCCATCAAACTACCAAGAACATTTTTCTCAGAAATAGAACATATAATCCAACAATTTATATGGAGCCATAAAAGACCGTGAATAGCCACAGCAATCTTGAAAAATAAGAACAAAGTGGGAGTTATCATGCTACCCGACACCAAATCATATTACAAGGCTACAGTAATCAAAACAGTATGGTACTGGCATAAAAACAGACACATAGACCAATGGGACAGAATAGAGAGCCCAGAAATAAACCCATCCATATACGGTCATTTAATCTGTGCCAATGGAAGCAAGAATTTACATTGGAGTAAAGATAGTCTATTTAATAAATGGTGCTAGGAAAATTGGACTGACACATGTAAAAAAATGAAAATGGACCACCTACTTACACCATATATGAGAAGAAATTCAAAATGGGTTGAAGACTTAAATGTAAGACCTGAAACCGTAAAACTCCTAGAAGAAAACATAGGGTGTACATTTGCAGACATTACCCTCAGTAATATTTTTACTGAGATATCACCTCGGGCAAGGGAAGTAAAAGAAAAAATAAACATATGGGATTACATCAAATTTAAAAGTTTTTTCACAGCAAAAGAAATCATCAATAAAACAAAAAGGCAGCCTACTGAATGGAAGAAGATATTTGCCAACGATATATCTGATAAGGGGTTAATATCTAAAATTTACAAAACACTCATTCAACTCAACACCAAAAAACAAATAACCCAATTAAAAAATGGGCAGAGGATATGAAGAGGCATTTCTCTAAAGAGNAAGAAAAAAAGAATAAAAAACAATGAAAATAGTTTAAGAGACCTGTGGGACAACATCAAGCGCAACAATATTCACATCATAGGAATATTAGAAGGACAAGAGAAGAAGTAGGAGATCGAGAATGTATTTGAAGAAATAATGACTGAGAACTTCCCTACCCTGGTGAAGGAAATCAACATACAAGCCCAGGAAGTGCAGAGAGTTCCAACAAGCTGAACCCAAACTGGTCCACACCAAGACACATCACAGTTAAAATGGCAAAGGTTAAAGACAAAGACAGAATCCTAAAAGTAGCAAGAGAAAGACAGCAGGTTACTTACAAAGGAACACCTATAAGACTAACAGCAGTCTTTTCTACACAAACTCTGCAGGCCAGAAGGGAGTGGCAGGAAATATTCAAAATGATGCAAAATAAAGGCCTACAAACAAGATTGCTCTACTCAGCATGGCTATCACTTAAAATTGAAGGTGAGATAAAGAGCTTTTCAGAAAAGAATAACCTTAAGGAATTCATTACCACCAAGACAGCATTGCAAGAAATCTTAAAAGGGCTTTTTTAAACAGAAGAAAGGGGAAAACAAGCTAAACCACAAAGATCAGAAATACAAATAACAAAATGGCAATAAATATGCACCTATCAATACTCACTTTAAATGTGAATGGATTAAATGCTCCAATCAAAAGACTTAGAGTGGCTGAGTGGATAAGAAAACAGGACCCATGCATATGCTGTTTAAAAGAGACTCATCTCAGATCAAAAGACACACACAGACTGAAAGTAGAGGGATGGATTAAGATATTTCAAGCAAATGGAAATGAGAAAAAAGCGGGAGTAGCAATACTTATTTCAGACAAAATAGACTTTAAAATGAAGACTACAATAAAGACACAAAAGGACACTACATAATAATAAAGGGATCGATTCAACAAGAGGACATAATCATAGTAAACATCTATGTACCGAACATAGGAACTCCTAAATATATAAAACAGATTTTGACAGCAATAACGACAGAGATCAACAGTAACACTATAGTTTTAGGGGACCCCGTTGTCACCAATGGACAGATCCTCCAGAAAGAAAATCAACACGGAAAGACTGGCCTTAAATGGCACTTTAGAACAGCTGGATTTAATTGATATTTTTAGAGCATTTCACCCCAAAGCAACATAATATACATTCTTCTCAAGTGCACATGGAACATTTTCCAAGATAGACCACACATTAGGACACAAAACTAGTCTCAATAAATTTAAGAAGATTGAAATCATATCAAGTGTCTTCTCTGAGCACAATGCTATAAAACTAGAAATCAATTATAAAAAGAAATCTGGAAAGCACACAAATACATGGAGGCTGAATAACATGCTACTAAATAGTGAGTGGGTCAAAACTGAGATCAAGGAAGAAATCAATAGCTATCTCAAGACAAACAACAATGAAAACACAACAACTCAAAATCTATAGGATGCAGCAAAAGCAGTCCTAAGAGGAAAATTCATAGCAATGCAGGGCTATCTAAAGATACAAGACCAATCTCATATCAACCGACTATCTTTACACCTAAGGGAACTGGAGAAAGAACAGCAAAACAAGCCCAAAGGGAGTAAAAGGAAGGAAATAATAAAGACCAGAGCAGAAATAAATGAAATAGAGACTAAAAAACACAATACAAAAGGTCAATAAAACCAAGAGCTGGTTTTCCAAAAAGATAAATAAAATCGAAAAACCCTTAGCCAGACTCATCAAGAAAAAGAGAGAGAGGACCCAGATTAATAAAATCAGAAATGAAAAAAGAGAAGTGTTAACAGATACTACAGAAATACAGAAAATGGTAAGAAAATATTATGAGCAACTATATGCCAACAAATTTGACAATCTGCAAGAAATGGATACATTTAGAAGCATACAATCTAGCAAGTCTGAACCAAGAAGAAACAGAAACTGAACAGACTGATGGCTACCAAAGAAATTGGATCAGTAATCAACAAGCTTCCAACAAACAAAAGTCCTGGA
>NW_017732980.1:0-5142 GCF_001890085.2 Hipposideros armiger | reverse complement strand
TGTCCTGGGACTGTGCAGTGATGTACGAAGGCATAGCATTTGTTGGAGTACAAAGGGGTCCGGTAATGGGAACAAGCCTTAAGGCACCCACGTATACACGGTTAATGATTCACCATTCTGCAGTTTTGCTTCTTTTGAAAATTCTCAATAAAAGCAAAGCATTGACCTAATTCGGGGCTCAGTCTTTCTTAGGCTGAGTTCCTTGGTCTTGCTCTCAAATCTAACTTCTGTCTCTTGATCTTATTCAATCTGAGCCACCCCTCTCGTGTCCCATTTGCCCTTGCCACGCAGGCCGTGACATTTATTGTAGTGCTATTGACAATAGCCAAGACTTGGTAACAACTGAAATGCCCATTGGTAGATGACTGGATTAAGAAACTGTGGTACATTTATACAATGGAGTATTACTCTGCTATAAAGAAGAATGAAATTGTACCATTTGCAACGATATGGATGAACCTAGAGACTAGTATGTTAAGTGTAATAAGTCAGTCGGAGAAAGGCAAATACCATACGATTTCACTTATATGTGGAATCTAAAAAACTGAATGAACAAGCAAAGTCAACAGAAATCGTCTCAGAGATATAAAGGAGCAACTGGTGGTTGCTAGTTGGGAGGGGGTTGGGGATGAGGGAGAAAGAGAAGGGGTAGACAGCATAAATAGGTAAATACAATATTGCCACAGGAATATGAAAGACAGTTTGTGGAATATAATTAATAATGTTGTAAATATTTTGTAGGGTGTCAGATGGTCACATGTCTTGTTAGGGAGACATCTTCATGGATGGGGTAGAAGCTTGATTGCTGCACTGTACACCTGAAGCTAAAGTTGCATAATATTGTATGTCAACTATAAGTAAATATATATATCTATATATTGTCACGGGACATGGAGTATAGTGTGGGAGTGGAGTCAAGGGAATTATAATAGATATGTATGATATGGGGGGGAGGAAGTGGGGTGGCGGATTGGGGCGGTTGTCACTTTCAGGTGTAAAACTATAACTATTGCACTGTGTTGTACAGCTGGAACTAATTTTAAAAAAATGTTTATTTCACAATAATAATAATAAAAAAGAATCCTGTCCTTTCTATCCCTAATAGCTCCCTTGCCTAACCCTTTTTCCTATAAAAACCTTCCTTCTGTACAATCCCTGGGAGCTGCTTCTAGTTACTGGATGGGATGCTGCCTGGTCCATGAGTCACTTAATAAAGCCAATTAGATCTTCACATTTACTTGGTTATATTTTGTTCTTACTCAGCCATTAATTGTGTATTATAGGCATTATATCCTATTTCTAACAACCTTATTTCCTCAACAGGTCTTCATTTAAGTTATTTAAAAGTCTAAATTCAGAGTATTTTTGAAATAGGATATTCAGGTTTCCTTATTCTCAACAAACCGATTTTCTAGTCTTTTATCTATTTCACCTGTCTCCTGCTCTGCTCCTGACATATCCTTTCATTTCACTTTTTCTTTTCATGCCTGATGGTCAACATTTTTGATGAGAGAGCTCATCTTGTTCTTACTTGGGAATTTATCTACATTTTTGTAGTAATTGCTGTACAACATCAGACATTTCAATCCTCATTTTTATTTCTACATATCATTTTTCCTCCATCCACTTCACCCTTCCTCTCTCTCTCAACAGAGGGATGAATTCTGTGATAAATCAGTATTTGCATGTGAGGAACCCTTGTTTTGTTTTGCAGTTTCACTTATTTCAATATTTTATGTTGGTTTTGTGATTTTGCTGTTTGGTGGTTGTTCTTTTATTTCATTTCTTACATTTTAAATTTATCCTTTATTTTCTAAATTTCATGTTTTATTTATGTAATTCTTGGGCCATATGAAAATGCATTAATATTTGGGAAAATTATTTGTTCTTACCTTCATCATAAAAAAATTTTTTTTCTGTAACTTGCACTGCACATCATTGTATGTCTTAAATAACATTCTTAATATGAATAATAAATAATTCCTCATTGCATTTAAGTAAATATTTTAATATATAATTATTAAGCATACTGTCAAATATATTTTATAATTCCTGGGATGTTTTTCATAGCAACTAATTTTAGTGTTTGGTTCAGGAAACATTATTATATAATATTTTATTTTTTAAATTATTTTGTTTTATTTTCTTAATTAGTATAATCAAATTAAATATTCATTAAAATATATATTTATAATACTCATTATGAAGTAAAGCTATTCTTTTTTTAAAAGGTTTTATTGGGGAATTGGGGGAGGGAAACAGAGCTGGGAATCAGGGAAGGGGAACAGACAAGTTGCTGTCCTTTTGTTATTCAGTCTAGTTGTGGAGGACATTGCTTCACTGGCCCACAGTGGCATTATCATTGCACTCTTCCTGGTTGAGGCAGTCGCTCACCAGCCATTGGACGGCCACTCACAGTGGCTCACAGCAGCTCATGATAGCTCACACCCCGCTGTCAACCAACTCCACTGCAGCCTACACCATTGCTGGTGACTCACGGCAGCCCAGCTCCAGGTCAAGCTGTTGTTCACCATCTTAGCTGTAGAGGGCACAGTTTCACTGGCCCTCATGTGGGATCCGAACTGAGGCCCTACTGCTCAGAGCTGGTGTCCCAAGCCAACTCCTAACCAATGTGCCACTTGGTTGGCACATTATATTGTATCATATTTTTAGAGTCTAAGAGCTCTAGGCATCATGCCCAAGGACTCATAGACAGATATAATTTCATCATTAGAGTAACACTATAGTGTGATTTTAGAGCCTCATTGTATTAAATTTAATTTGTGAAAAGTGAATTATGGAAAATTTAAGATATTTCTTCAAAATCCCACATATAGTGAGTGTCAAAACTCAGATCTCGGTGCTCACACATTTTCTTTTTATTTCTTTTTATTATTGTTCCATTTTAATTACCAATTTCTTATCAGTGAAGCCCTATTAGTTACAGTGAAGGTCACAATTCTCTGATCTATGCATATGTCAATTTCCCACTTATTATTTTCATGCCATTCTCATTTCTGTCAGGATCCTTAGAGGAAAACTCAAATGTAACTGTTACAGAAAAATTCCAATTTCTTCAATGTTTAGTTCTACTTTTACTGCCTTAATTGTGGACATAATTGTTGTCTCTTCTCCTCAAGTTTATACCATTATTCGTTGTCCTTACTATACCTTCTTACTATACCTTACACTACTCCATTTTAAGATTTTTATTTGCTTAATATGTTTCTTAAATCAACTTTATTGGAAACTAATTTTTAGAAATTAAAATGCACACAGTTTTAGTGTATAGTTTAATGCATTCTGACAAATGCACACACTGGTGTACCATCACCATTGTGGGGGCCCAGGTGAGAGTGCCTCCAAGGGTCAGGGAATATTTACAGGCTTTGGAGACCAGCAGCCCTGACTCCCCCTCCTCAGGTGGGACAGCAAGAAAAACAACTATATTTTTGTAAGTTGCTGCTAGTGCACATGTGTGTTGGCTCCATGCCACTATTGTTATTGTGACATAAAAACCCCAGTTCTGCATAACAAAGCGTATTCTGGGTTCTGCCTCTGCTGAATAAAGTGTCTCTCCACCCATGTGAAAGACTCTGCAAGCTTTTTTCCTTTTGGGTACCTCACCGCCGAAACCATCCTTAGCCGAGAAACTTGTACCCGACAACCACAATTAAGGTATTGAATATTTTGGCCATTTTTACAATTTCCCACATGGCACTAAACTGTCAATCCTTCCTCAACCCTGGCTCTAAGAAAATATTGATCTTCTTTCTGACACTGCAGTTGAGTTTTTTGACTTTTCTAGTGTTTCTTATAAAGTAAACAATAGACCATGTACTCTTTTGCCCATGGCTTTCACTGCTCAGCTATTTGTAGATGTCAAATGTATCAGTAGTTTGTTCCTTTTCATTGTTCAGTAGTAGGCCATTGTATGAATATACTACACTTTGCTTATCCATTCTCCAGTTGATGGACATATGGACGGTTGTCAGTTTTTGGTTAAAATTAATAGAATTGCTATGAACATTTTTCTTACAGTCTTTATGTAGACATAAGTTTCATCTTTCTTTAATAAAAAAACTAGAAGTAGAATTGTTGTTTTATATGATTGCATAGAGTTAATTTAATAAGAATCTGCCAAACTATTCTCCAAATTGGATGTGAAAGGTAACATTCTCTTCAGCAATATATGAGAATTCCATTTCCACATCTTACCAATGTTTTGTTTTGTTAACCTTTTTAATTTAACCTTTTTAAAAAAGTGTATACTGCCTTCTTACTGTGATTTAGATTTTCATTTTTCTATTGACTAACAATGTTAAACATTTCATAAACTTATTATATATTTGTATATCTTCTTTTGTAAGTATCTGTTCAATTTTTTTACCTGGTTTTATTGTGTTGTTTGTACTTCTGTTATTTATTTGCAAGAATCATTTTTTTAATATAATAGAATACCAGTTCTCAACTGAGTGTCACAGTTTGTAATTGGTGAACTAAAGAAAATAGGACAAGAAAATTAACAATAAATGATTTCTATTCTTGTGCTTTCCTCAAATTTTCTAGAATAATTGAAGATAATATAATTTCACTCAACTCAACTAGATTTTTTAAATGATTTAATGTCTTAAATAGTCTTAAGTGAATAGCAGAGGGTTAAAGAATTACACAAAACTGCTTTGAATCCTTGATGATACTACCTACTGGTACTCTTTAGCAATTTACTTAATCTCTGTGGAAATTACCTCATTTTGAAAAGTGAATCTGAACTCTTAGGTTGTTTTGAAGATTAAATGTGATTAGTTACGTGTGGGGAAGGGAGTAAGAGAGGTCTTCATTTCTGGTACATAAATACTCAGTAATTTTAGTTTTGGTTCTTCATGTTTTGCTACTTAAAAGCTAAGCTAAATGATAAAAGCTAATATAAGCCCTAGTTAAATCAGACATAGAATGAGGAAATAAATTAATGTGTGTAAATTATATTTTTAAAACTTTTGACAAGAAATAGTTAATCCTGTTAAGTCCAGACAATTAATAAAGAGGCTGGATATTAAATTAGGGTTCCGAAGATTTTATTAAGCTGAGCTCAGCGACCGACTCCCCCGCTAAAAGGAGAACGGCCCCCAGGCTCGGGGGTCT
>NW_017731513.1:3149409-3149903 GCF_001890085.2 Hipposideros armiger | reverse complement strand
CATGCTAAACATGGGAGGACTCGGCATGCATTCCAGGTTGGAGCAAAGACGCTGTTATCACATGAACACTCTTGGCTCGTATCTAGATTTCTTTTCTCTTTGAATGTTTTTCTTCATAACTGAATAATGAATCATCTCTTGAAGTAAGGTTCTGGGATAGATTTTTATTTCTTTAAATACAAATATCAAATAGCCAAAAATTATTTGTAAGTGATAGGAGTTACTAAATCATTATTATGAATCTATCACAAACCATGTGAGGAAGGCTTCCCCCAGGGTCCGGAGACCAACAAGCCTCTTTTCAAATCAGCGTTTCTTCCTCACGCAGTCACTGGGCTGGTGTCGCTGAGGCGACGCTCCTCTTTCAGTCGGGCAGCTTGTGGCCGGATGGGAGAAGATGTAGTCCTGGCATTTTGAAGCACGACCTGGGTTACATGGACTTGCCAGTGCTGTCTATCACGGACCTAAGCCGAGTAGAGATGGTGACGTACTCC
>NW_017731513.1:3147767-3148670 GCF_001890085.2 Hipposideros armiger | reverse complement strand
CCAGCTGCTTGTCGGGCCTGGCTGTCCCTGTGCTGAGATGGCAACTTGAGTTGTGCAGGAGCAGTAGTTACGTATTTCTTTTCTGGGAACACTTCACGGAGGTGGTGATGGTTTAAGTTTGATGAAAAATGGGCATGCTTTTCTAAGCAGAATTCATACACTTAATGTACTATTCTTTTGGGCCACATAAAAACCGCTCCACTGTTCACTTAGAATCTTTTGACTTATGCAATACATAGTCCTAATAAGCATAGTTGGTTTCTAATCNATGAATCCTGTATGCCCCAGTATCTCCTGGTGGCAAGCTGTACATTACAGCAAATAAGGGTGACCCCGGGGCATTCCTGTTTATGTTTCCATTAAGTATTCAAGAATACTTATGTATTTGCAGCAATATTTATCAAGTTTTAAAAAGATTTGGGACTTAAAATCATTTTTGTTTCACAAAATTAAACTTTTTGGAATAGCACATTTCTAAATTATGCTTAGTATGTAATACTTTTCTGTACTTCATTAATTCAACAGACATTCCTTGAGCAGTTACTATGTGCTAGGCAGATGTTGACAGTGGCCATGCAAAGGCAGATCAGATATCTCATATTATCACCCACTAATACAGTGCCTGATCTGTGATATATGTTAATATATGTATGTTTAGGAAGTGAAGAAAGCACTAATATGCCTGCTTGATCTCTGTTATACTTGCATCATTTTGAAAACTATGAAAATTAGAAGTGGAGAGAGCTAAAAACTATTAGATTTGGAATTTCAATTGGGAATTGTGATAACAGTATATGCTTTTATGAGTTTCCCATAGTTTTCTTGCAGTATATATTAAAAGATTTCAAAAGGTGTTATCCCTTTAACTTTGTAATCCTAATTCTAAAAAATTACTTTGAGGGC
>NW_017731513.1:3138508-3147551 GCF_001890085.2 Hipposideros armiger | reverse complement strand
CAACATCCTCCACAACTAGACTGAAGAACAAAAGGACAGCAAGTTGTCTGTTCCCCTTCCCCCAATTCCCCAATAAAAACCTTAAAAAAACAAAAACAATGAAAGATAGGACAGTGCTTATAAATGATATTTAGCTGGCATTATTTATAACAATGAAAACACTAAGTGTCCAGTCTTAAAGAATTGGTTAAATTATGTTAATATTCATCCACCAGAATTCCAGTTTGAGAATACTTAACAATATAATGCTTATACTATTGTATATCCGTAAGGTACAAAAAAAATGGCTGGAGGTAAATATGCCTAAATACTGAGTGACTGTTTATGGTAGTGGGGTTATAGATAATTTCTCTTTTTATTCTTTATTTTACAAATTTGCTATACTAAGCATATACTGTTATAACTAGAACAACAACAAAAAGTAGCACTTGTGGGGTTATTTTCTTTGATTTGTGGACAAAGACTTATCGACAAGTGCAAAAAATAAGTCGTCTTTGCAACCCAGAACTCATTGTTCAGTATGACTTTGGATCCAAATAAGGACCATGACACCTAAAGCAGATTAAAATGATGGGGGTGTTCATATTCATAGAGGCTGGTTCCAGGACTGGAGAATTGAGAACTAAAAAGCATGGGATAGAGGAGATATCTCAGCTACATTGATTTAGTATTCTAATTTTAATGTTGACATAAAATAAGGATGGCTTTTTTTGGGAGGGACCCCAAAAATGCTATTTGTAACATAGCCCTCATTTTCCATTCTGGAATACAGTGTTTGGAAATATGTTTTTATCTTGGAAGATCATTATTAACCACAGTGGTTTTTCGGTGGATATTGTCAATGACCAAGGCTTGAATTTTGTTTAAACCCACAATAACATACCACAAATTCACCATTTATGATTATGATTATTAGTCATTAAAAATGACATTTTTATGCATGTTCTTGTCTCTCAAGTTGAAGAAGTAAATGGAAGCGTATATGTTACTGAAGCCATAGATGAAATGGAGATTACTGTGTAAACTTACTGTTCTCTCTGCGCTCATGAATTTGCAGTTCCTCGGTGGGCAGTGCGCTTCCGCGAAGACGCTGCTGTGCGTATATCACCATTGGGATGATATGTGTTTTCATTGGCGTTGGATTAACTGTGAGTATTACTCCACTCACTATTGGAATTCCTTTCTTCCTCTCAGCTGTATTACAGTAAATGGGGAGGCCTGGGACAACCTTCAACTCCTGGAAGAGCTGCCTCCCTGGCAAACCAGGCCCAGAAGCGTCGGAAGGGCTGTGGGCATTTCATGTTCGGCTCATAGAGCTGTGTTTGGTGGAGCTGGCCCATCCAGGGGAGGTGGTGACTCTGGACCCCTTCGATGGTCCTTGGGGACTTCACCATCCATTTAACAAGAACCACTTGTTATTATTACCTGGTGCCAGAACCAATTTGGCCTAGCAATACTCAGGCAGCTATGGAAGCCTCAAAAACCATTGCTCTCTTTGTTCAAGCCTAGGAGAGGTTATTATCAATGTGGGGTGGCTTGTTTTAGAGGAGACTGAAGCTTAGCAGTTGGCATGGCGATGATCCCAGGAGAACAGGAAGGGGCTGATCTGCCTTGCTGCCATTTGCTCTCCGCGCACGCTCCTTCGTTTCCCCGGTCCCTTATTGTTAGCATTGTTCCTGCTGTGTCACATGACACTAAGGGGTTATGTGGATTAAGCCCCTTTCAGAGATAACGTTGTAGTGGGCTCTTCTGCTTACTTTGTAAAATCTATACTTACTATAACTAGCAACATTCTTTTATTAAATTTTACTGTCAGTGATGGTCAACAAATAGACCAACTCATATTTTACAGGGACTTTGTGGTCTCAGGGATTTATTTCATGAAAATCACGTGTAAGCCAACACAAGTACTCTGAACAGATAATTGTTTTTAAGTTTCTAACTTTTTGTTTTTTTTATTGCTTTTTATTTTAGGTTGGCACCCAAGATTTTGCAAGGCGATTTCATGCAACCTATGTTTCTTGGGCAATTGCTTATCTCTTAGGTTTGATCTGCCTTATCCGAGCTTGTTATTGGGGAGCCATACGAGTGAGTTACCCAGAACACAGTTTTGCATAAGCTTGCTTGTGATTAAGTGATGCAGGTGAGAGTATCTAGCAGTTCCTGACAAGCTACTCTGGGCATCTTTAAATCGTGTATCCTTATGGATTCCATTCTGGTTTATGTATAAATTTTCAAGACTTTGGGAGCCTTTTATGAACAAATGCTTATTGCACTACATTATATGCAAATAATAGTTTGTTTTGCTGCTAGGTTTTCAAGCTCCAAATAATAAAGTGATGTCTTCAAGTTCTTTTACATCTCTTAAAGGTATTTTTGGATTTGTCACCAAGCATTATGTCTAACATCACTTTTCATTATTTTTAAATCACTTATTCCATAACTTGCTGATCTGTGAGTATTTCCAAGAAGTGTTTATAAATGTTTCTACAATAGCTTTACATTTATACTTACATTTTAATTAAACAGTACCAAAATTGCTTGCTTTAAAATCTAAGCAATATGCATTTTGCTTGAAGTGCTTCTTGTAACTTTAACCTAAGATCATAGTGACCTTATTCAGGAAAAAAATTTGAGTGTACCTTGAAAAACTTGACATTCTTGTCAGATAAAAACTGTTTCTAGATACTGTATGCTTGTTTTTTTTGTTGTTTGTAGAGAGCTACAATATTTTGGTAGTAATTTAAAATACAAGCCTGGAAATATTTATTTGTCCACAGTTAAAAATAATGTTGGATAAATGCTTTTTTTCTCAAAGATCACAGGACTTTTGTCTTCCATTTTTGTCTGTTTTTTTATTTACCAATTATAAAAGTATTGGCCTACATTTATGAAATGTAATGTTAATTAGCTATATGTATTTCCTTATAGAGCCTTGAAGAGGTATTTTACATCACATGTTTTATAATACTTAACCATTTAAACAAAGATATATTTACATTGGGTTACCCTCCTTTTCATTAAATCATGGTCAATTTTTCTTATGGGGATAATTATGGACTACTTGTGTGAAGGGAGCCTATAACATTTTACAGTAGCTAAAATGTTGAGATTAGAGGTAGTTACTCTTACCATTCTTCTCAAATATATCGGGTCAGATAATGACCCAATTTATTCAAGAAAATAGATCAAAGACAGTAAGCAACATGGTTTTCAGAGAATTCACCAGGATTTAAGGAATCACCCCTCTCACACTTCCCATCTTTGCAGTTTTGAAACAGAAATTGCTTAGTTGAGAAATAATGTTCTAAAGCCCTTAATGTAGATTTAGAAAATGAGATGATCTGAGGAAATTAATTGGCTATTCCAGGGGTAGGAATAAGGTTTTAAAATATTTATGTTCCTGATTAGTATAAGAATGTACTCATAATAGAGTTTGAAGCAAAATACGTGCAAACTTCAAAGAGTAAAATGATAAATATCTCATTGCGGTAGCTCAGAATCATGTGTACTTTTGAAAATACACTAATAAAGATTATTGTTCAACAATTACCTTGTTCTATTCCATTTTTAAAAAATAAGATGTGATTTCCAAAATTGCCTTGAGATTTTGTTCTGAAGTAGTTTTCATGTTTGAGGACATATGTATTTCTTTATATAATGTTCATTTATTTTTCCAGTATTTTCATTTTAAAAATATAGATTTTTATATCCATTTGTAATATGCCTGATGTATTGTATGAAATAAGAGTCTAATTTATTTCTTTTCTTAACAGTTAACTAGTTGTAATCCCACATTAAGTCATAGGCTGCATGGTTATATTCCTTTGAAATACAACTCGGTGACAGCAGGAACCTTGGTGACCTTGCTCACTGCTTTGTCTCCAGCATTTAGAGCAGTGCCTAATGTGTATGTGCTCAGTGAACATCTGCTAAACGAATGAATAAATGAGTGGATGAATTGGTTTGTTAAAATTCTTTTATCCCCTTGGGTTTGGAATCTTATTTTGCTACAGAGTGTACAGGTAAATATTTATATACTTTTTTGTTAAGGAAAAACTTCCCAAATAAAACCCTAAAGCAGAAATCAAATAGGAAAGGATCGATAGATTGTATGATTAAAAGAATAAAACACTTTTGTATGAAAAAAAACTACAAGAAGAGCCAAAAGACAAACTGGTGAAGATATTTTCACCATATTAGAAAGAGTTAATCTTTTTAATATGGGAAGGGACTAATGGCTTGAAAAATCGATTCACAAAATAAATGTAAGTAATAAAAAGGAACTTTTTTTCAATTTACTAATAATCAAAGAATGTAAGTTAAAACAGATACTATTTTTTTTACCTACCATATTAACAAAGAATGCAAGTGTGATTATATCCCTGTAATGTTTAGGATATGAGGCAGTACACACACATACGTATTCTTTGACATAGTAATTCTGTCTCTAGGAATTTTTCTTAAAGGTGTTATGGATAAGAGAACAAATATGGATGGGCAGTGATGTTGATTATATATTTGTTTATAATAGGAAATAAAAACAAGAAAAAGTCCAAAAATTCAATAATATTGGATAGGTGAAATAAATAATGGTATAATCAGAGTATGAAATAATACGCAATCATTTAAAATATTGTATTTCTCACCTGTTGAATTGAAAATGGTTCACAAAATATTGTGTGGCAATCAGATTACAAATCAATTACGTGGAGTATGATCCATTTTCTGAAAATGATTTTATGTGTATGTGTTGAAAAGAAATAAGGAAAATTGAACACTACAATGTTAGGAGTGGTTATCTCTGGGTGATAAAAGACAAATGACTTTTTAAAAACTTTTATAGGCACACCTTGGACATGTTGCGGGTTTGGTTCCGGACCACTGCAATAAAGTGAATATCGCCATACAGTAAGTCACACACAGTTTTTGTTATGTTTATACTGCTGTTATAGTGTGTTAAGTACACAACAGCATCATATCTACAAAACAATGGACATACCTTAACTAAAAATTCTTCCTTTTTTAAATTAAAGTTTATTGGGGTGAAAATGGTTAGTAAAGTTACATAGGTTTCAGGTGTACAATTCTGTAATACATTATCTATATTAAAAATTCTTCATTGCTGAAAAAGGCTGACCATCATCTAAGTCTTCAGCGAGTTATAATGTTTCTGTTGCAGGGGGTGGTGGGGGGGGGAGGTTTTCTCCTTGATGTTGATGGCTGTTGACCGATCAGGGGTAACTGCTGAAGGTTGGATCACTGGCAATTTTTAAACTACAACTGAAGTTTTCTGCATTAGTTGACTTTTCTTTCATGAACGATTTCTCTGTAGCATGCGATGCTGTTTGGTAGCATTTTATCCACAGTAGAACTTCTTTCAGAATTGGTCGGTCTCACAGCCTACCGCTGCTTCATCTGCTGAGTTGATGTGATACTCTAAGTCCTTCATTGTCCCTCCAACCATCTTCACAGCTTTTCCACCAGCAGTAGATTCCATCTTAAGAAACCACTCTCTTTGCTCATCCGTAAGAAGCAACTCCTCATTCGTTAAAGATTTATGAGATTGAAGAAATTGAGTCACAACTTTAGGCTCCCCTTCTACTTCTAGTTCTGCTGTTTCTACAACACCACCTGTTACTTCCTCCACTGAGTCTTGAACCATCAGAGTCACCTGTGAGGGTGGGAATCAGCTTCTTCTAAGCCCCTGCTAATGTTATTTTGACCTCTTCACATGAGTCATGAATGTTCTTAATGGCATCTAAAATGGTGACTCCTTTCCAGAAGGTTTTAAATTTACTTTACCCTGATCCATCATAGGAATCACTATCTATATTGTTACAAAATGTGTTTCTTAAATAGTAAGACTTGAAAGTCAGAATTGCTCTATGATCAGTGGGCTGCAGATTGGGTGTTGTGTTCACAGGCATGAAAACAACATTAATCTCATTATCCATCTCCATCAGAGCTCTTGGTGATCAGGTGCATTGTCACTGAGCAGTCATATTTTGAAAGGAATCTTTTTCTGAGCAGTAGGTCTCAACAATAGTCTTAAAATATTCAGTACACCATGTAGTAAACAGATGTGCCGTCATCCAGTCTTCTTTTTGCATTTGTAGAGCATAGGCAGAGTAGTTTGAGCATAATTCTTAAGAGCCCTTGGATTTTCAGAATGGTAATTGAGCACTGGTTTCAATTTCAAGTCACCAGCTGCATGAGCCTCTAATAGGAGCCAGCCTGTCCCTTGACGCTTTGAAGCCAGTCCTAGATGGCATCTTCTTCCAATTTGTCCCTATTGTAAATCTGTGGTTTAGTGCAGCCACCTTCCTGAATTGTCTTAGCTAGATCTTCTGGATAACTTGCTGCTTAACCTTGCACTTTTATGTTACAGAGACGGTTTCTGTCCTTAAACCTCATGAAGCAACCTATGCTAGCTTTAGACTTTTCTTCTGCACCTCCTCACCTCTCAGCCTTCATAGAATTGAAGAGAGTCAGGGCCTTGCTCTGGAATAGGCTTTGGCTTAAGGGACTGTTGTGGGAAACTGAAAGTTTCCCCATCAACAATAAATTTTGCCTTCTTATCATTCGTATGTGCACTGGAGTAGCACTTTTAATTTCCTTCAAGAATTTTCCTTTTTACTCACAACTTGGCTCACTGGTGCAAGAAGCCTAGCTTTCACCTAGCTTGGCTTTTGACATGCCTTCCTCACCAAGTGTAATCATTTTTAGCTTTTGATTTAAAGTAAGACATGCAACTCTTTCTTTAATTGAACACTGAAACGCCATTGTAGTGTTATTAGTTGACCTAATTTCAATATTGTTGTGTCTCGGAATGGGGAAGCCCAAGGAGTGGGAGAGAGAAGGGGTAGAACAGTCAGAACAGATCAACATTTATCTATGTTTCCCATCCTATATGGGTATGGTCCTTGGCAACCCAAAACAATTATAATAGTAACACCGAAGATCACTGATCACAGATAATCTTAATAATATATTAATGGAAAAGATTGAAATATTGTGAGAAGTACCAAAATGTGACAAAAAGACATGAAGTGAGCAAATGCTGTTGGAAGAAATGGGACCAACAGACTTGTTCCATTGTAGGGTTGCCACAAACCTTCAGAATGTGACAAAGTGCAGAGCACAATGAAACAAGGTATGCCTGTACCGACTAACAGTAGGAGAGTTTAAGTTTTGCTCTATGTGATGATCACAATATTTGTCACGTCTTCATTTAGATTCTTGAAGAGTTTTAAAATAATTTTGTTAAAATCCAAACCAGTGAGTTTCATTGATAACATTGACTGTTGTTTCATTTCTATATGCCTTTGGAAATGTCCTTCCAACTTGCAAGGAATATCCCAGTCTGTTGGTGAACTTTTTATTCTTGAAAATTTTGCTCAGGCATAACCTCTCCTGTGAACCCTTCCATGATCCCTTCTCCCCTTCATCCCTTCCCCTCCGCCCCCCCAGCCAGAATTATTTCTGTCATTGTACTTCTTTTCCATGTAAATACTTTTAACTACTACTATTACTACACTCTATTTAACTTATTAGTTCATAGGTACACTTAGACTGCTGTTCTCTTGTTTGTGATTGTGCTTCAGTCATACGAGTCTTATTTCAGTTTGTCTTCTTCAGCACATAATAGGCCTTCAAAGGGTTTTTTTTTCTGCTGACCTGAGCTGAACAGAACCAAATCTCTATTACATCTTTTAATGCATTGCTGTATTGCAATGGTTATCTCTGTATGTGTATGTATATCCTCCATAAAATGCTTTGTAAATGATGGTGGGCTAAGTGAATGAGAGCCAGACTGCTGGCAGGAGGGTGGTAAGATCATTTGGTAAACACTACATAATGCTACCTCTTCAGGTTTTCACAACTCCACAGACTTCCAGTAGTACCACCCAAGTGTCTGCATGCTTACTAGGCACTACATACCATGAGAGCAGGTAAACCAGTGTGTCTGTGTTACCTGTGCTCATGTAGGGTTTTATTAACCGAATGGGAGGTACTATGAAGGTAAAGTTAAATATGAAAATAAAATTGTAAATCAAACCTCTACTTACACGTAATAAGAAACAATTAGAATTATTATCCTTCTAACTGGGTTTTCCTCAATCCATTCTCCAAAACTTTTTTTAAATCAAAGTAAATATTTGCTTAGAATGAGAAAAACAATGCAATGACAACAAATTACAAATTTAAAAAACTGACAAATACCACAAACATCAAAAACCTATAAAAATATTTTTAATTGCCTGAACCACCCCTGAATTTTTCTTTATTTCCTCATCATTTGACAATTGTGTAATGTATTTTATTTGTGAGAATAGATATTTTCTCAACATAGTTAATAAAAATTTATTTTTATTATTGAAAGTTTAGAAAAGTTTATTTCAGTCACAACTTGTTTGGTAATAACATGTCAATTTTTAGTTTGTTAAATTTGATGAAAACCTGTCATGAGTTACTGATATGTTATGAATTCAAGGCATTTCAAGTTTTCTTTGGAAGTGTGATTAATTTTAAATACTCTAAAAATTGTTCATTAACTTGTTGTCAAGCTCTTGCTGTGGAGAGGTATCATAAATTCTAGGTTATTCTTACAGATGCCAATATTTCTTGCCAAATCAACAAGTAATATTTAAAAGTTTCCGTGTGTTTATATGCTTCATTCTTCTTCGCAGATTACCAAAAAATGTAGGAGACTATTTGTTACTACTTAAATTTTATCTCAATAGATTACTGATTTTCATTTCATCTGGAAAGAAATTATTTTCCAACTAAGTTTTTTGTCATAAGTTCTATTGATTTCATTTAGTAAAATGTAAAAAATAATTTACTTGTATGCTGTACATGATTGTGTAGATTGTTAAATATGTTCCTGAAGAAAACTTCTATTTTTTAGACTAGATTGATGAGAAATGAGTCCTACGCTTACAATTTTCTACATCTGGGTGTTGGGGAGGATATATTGATTCCATTGTCCACAGACTTCTGGTGTTTCATGTACAGGACATATTCTTTTTTTTTTTTT
>NW_017731513.1:3132003-3135253 GCF_001890085.2 Hipposideros armiger | reverse complement strand
TGGGAAGACTTTTTGTCTTCCACGCCCTGCCATCATCATCTTTACTAATTTTGGGCAAAAGGTTTTTTTTTTTTTTTTTTGAGCATTACCATTGTTATTTTTATTACTAACAAATTAATAACTAATTACATGAAGTCATATTCAACAAGAAAAAAACCATTACGAAAAGAGAACCCAAAACCATGCATGGCCAATTCACAGAAGATGAAATGGTTAGTGAAGCTGTAAGGGCATGCCTTTTTAAAAAAAATTGACATATAACATTAGTTTCTGGTGTACAATGTAGTGATTCGATATTTGTGTCAACAGTTTTAAAGTATTGGTATTTTAGGCTACTGTAAAAAATGTAAAAGGACAGTTAACAATAACCACAAGCACCTGGACAATTTTATGCTACGTAAATGTTAGATTTTGTTTGTATTGAAAGAGGGTTCACAGAGAAAAAATTTTTTTCGGTCAGTCGTACAGAGAAGGTATGAAATGGAAAATATCATGGAACACCCTCAGCTTAAAACTTTTTGATAGTTTAGTTTTGATTTTTCCTGACGATTGCAACCTGATACTATAAAATGTCTTTCATTACCTAAGTCACAATTGGTTTATCCCTTAACTCCTCTATATTTTCTTTATGTTACTTTTCATCTATCAGTTTATCAGTTCAGGCAGACCTCATTTTATTGCTCGCACCCCACAGGTGTTGCATTTGTTTACAAATTGAAGGCAAGACCCTCAAGATTACAACTCACTTTACTGGGACACTTGCTTTATTAAGATGGCCTGGAACTGAACCTGCAATATCTCTGAGGTCTGCCTGCCTGTATGTGTTGTTAACTTACAAGCAACATTTGGTTTCAAGGAATCCTAACTTTGTAAAAGTACTATTTTGAAGTTGAAAAATGAGATTAAATCTTATCTGTTTATTATGTGGGAAATATACTTGAGGCAGATGAAAGCCTGGTATTTTCACTTCTCTGTTTATTTCTTTGTTTATTTTTTAAAATTTTACTGGGGAGCAGTGATGGTCATTGGTTACAAATCGCTTTCATGCTACAATGGCACAGTTGACTCTTTTAAGGAAGGCACAGCTCACAGTGGCCCATGCGGGGATTGAACCGGCAACCTTGGTGTTATCAGCACCACGCTCTAACCAACTGGGCTAACAGTCACCCTTATGATCTTATTTCTGAATTGTAGCAGAACCGTCAGCAGTTTTTAAAGAAATCTATAATTTTAATTTGGAACTTTTAAGTATGGTACCCAGCTTTTAAATACAGTACATGGTGTATTTATGTTGTGATTTGTGATTAGCATGGCAGTGTACCGTGTCTACAGAATGAGGAAAGCATAATAATCTTATAATTTATTTAGTAATCTAAGAAAAAATGGGACCGGCCGAGTGGTGTGTTGGTTAAGAGCTGGCTTGGGACGTCTGAGTAGCAGGGCCCCGGTTCGGATCCCACATATGAGGGCCAGTGACACTGCCCTCTACAGCTAAGATGATGAACAACAGCTCGACCTGGAGCTGGGCTGCCGTGAGCTACTGTGTGTGGCTGGCAGCCAGCAAGAGCTGCCAAGAGTCGCTGTGAGCAGCTGTCCAGAGGCCGGTGACCGATCTGCCTCACCCGGGAAGAGCGCAAAGATAATACCAACATGGGCCAGTGAAGCGATGTCCTCCACAACTAGACTGAAGAACAAAAGGACAGCAACTTGTCTGTTCCCCTTCCCCGANTTTTTATTTATTGTTAGTTTCAGGTGTACAGAACAATGCAATAGTTACCCTTTTCACCCTCACAAAGTAACAACCCCCCACCCCCCAAAGAGTTCCTTTTTGCTAAACACTTTTCTCTTATTCTACGTCAGCCTTCAGGCCTGGTTTAGATGATCCTGTTTCAGAGAGGCATTCTGTCAGTCTTCAATTATTCCTTTGTACACGAGCTTTCTTTGCCTTTATACGACCTTTTTTAGAGGTTACTTGCCTTCTGAGTTCTTTTTCTAAATATGACTTTCTGGAATGTGTTAAGTTTTCTTAATCAGCATCCCTTATGTTTCAATTTATAATATGCCTATGACATACATGTTATATAGTATGGGTGTGTATGTCTTTTCTGTGTGTGTATATAAAATAGCTGTTTGAAAACCTCAATTTAAATATCATAGTATAATCTCATATTTTCAAGTCCCAAAATGAACTCATTTCCTTCCCCAAACCTGTTCTGCCTCTTATATTCTCTACCTTGTATCACCACCAGCTACTCACTTGTTCTAAATCAGAAACCCAAGAATCACCCCAGATTCTCTTCTCATTCATTCCTTCCATCCAGTCTGTCACCAAACTGATTTCACTTCAGCAACATCTCAGATCTGTCCCCTCTTTGTCACTTAAACAGACATCATTATTTCTCACGGGAGTTACCGAAAGCCTTTTTTGTGTCTTCTTTAATATTGCAATACCTTACTCCCAGATCTTTCACACCGTCAGGATAATCTTTCAAATTTACAAAAAGACAAACTATAAACGATTCAAAATTTGATTCATGTCCATCGCGCCTGTTTCATTCCCCACTGCTGTTTCTCAGACTGCAGCTACTCCATGCCTCTCATCTCCACCCTTCACACTCCGTGTCCAGCCTCCTTCTGCCCCACAGGGACAATCCCCTGACGTCCTAGGCCTCATTCCTTGCACTGACCCCGCCCCCCAAGTCTGTCCCCACAGAATGGCTTACTCGCCCTGGGGACGGCAGGACCAGCCCTGCCCACCACGGACCGCCCCCTCCCCAGAGGAGACCGAGGTGATAGGGAAGACATGAACAAACGAATGACGGAGAAGACGGAAAATAAAGGGTTCGGATTCGGATGCAGTGGCGTCGACTAATGGCTGCGTTCAGGACGGGAATCTGAGAGGAGAGATTTGCCTGATGTTTCTATTCCAGGCAGCCCGCTTCCCAGCCCGACTGGACTCCTCGGGCGGGGCCGTTTGAGGCGGGGCGGCGGGGGGGATGCCGCCGCTCAGACAGCGGGGACCGGGCATCAACGCGCGGGCGACCTCAGGATCCGCGAAGCTGGCCACGAGGCCGGCGAGCGTGTCTGCACGTCGGAAGCGCCGCCGCCCACGCCTCGCGCCCAGCACGCCCGGGAAGCACGCGCCGCCAGTTTAACGTCCGCTGCTCGCCCCGCGCCCGCCTCCACGAGCCGCCCTCGGGCCGGGACTCCAACAGCGCTACCTCTTCAGGTTTTCACAACTCCACAGACT
>NW_017731513.1:3096709-3129622 GCF_001890085.2 Hipposideros armiger | reverse complement strand
AAAGATAATACCAACATGGGCCAGTGAAGCGATGTCCTCCACAACTAGACTGAAGAACAAAAGGACAGCAACTTGTCTGTTCCCCTTCCCCGACTCCCCAGCGCTTGTCCCCTCCCTCAATTCCCCAATAAAATGTTTAAAAAAAGAAAAAATGTAAATGAGGAAATGGCAATTATTAGCACATACCAGTTTATTCAGGAAGGATTTACACATAAATGTCCTTACTGATAATATTTTTTTTAACCATACAAAAAATGTCCACACAGAACAGTGGCGAGTCAGATGTCTTAGTTTCCCAAGTTTACAGATGAGGGCATGAACTATATAGTCAAGTCCTCATTTGTACCAGTTATTAAGTATGTGAACTTGAGCATTTCTCTTATTTTTCTGAGTCTTAGGTTTCTGATCTGTAAAGTGATTAATCATCATTTAGTCTGTAAAGTCACAATGATTTATTTTCTACAGAAGTTAATGTATGGCTCAAAATTAAATGAGATAATATATAAAACATTTAGCATGTAATAAGACCTCAAAAACACCAGAATTTTAATTAAAAAAACAATTTAAATTTAATAAGATTGTGTCCCAGTTGGTCAGCATGTGCTTATTATTATACTATATTTTAAAAAATTATAGATTAATTTGTAATTTCAATATCAGTAGGTCATTTGTATTTATGTTTAGTTTGATTTTTTGTTTTGTTATTTTTTTTATTATTTTTTAAACAATAAAGGAACCCAATATAGTTAGTATTGCTAGGTGTAAAATAGCAACTACACTTAGGTTTTCCAGACTTGCAGACCAATATTCTATTCATACTACTCAGCCTTTTAAGATGATTTGATAAATATGTGTAAACTTGAAAAAAAGTTGTAGTCGGTAACCATTTCTCAGCATTTATTAGTTGAATTTTTTGAGATAGTGGATCAAAATTTCCTTTAAAAAGTATTTATACCACAAAACTAAATGTTTACATTTTGAAAGACAACTTTATGACAAGGTCCACTACTTAACTACCCAATGCTGTAGTTTCTGTTTCGTTTGCAATGGTTGTCCTTTGTAACAGTTGCTACAGCCTATGTAGTATCAAAGGAAACTAATGGCCCTCTGCATTCAGTGATTTTAAGATTGAAGTTGTTTCATATACTGACTTTATAGTTAAGTGTTTATTATTTTTAACAAATGGAGAATTAGGCTTTGGTTGGTGGAGTCCTGCCCTTCATACATTACAATCCAGTGGATCAATTTTACAATAATAATTACTTCTTAAAAATGCTTGTCTTTTCCATTAGTAACACTATTTAAGACATGATGCTATTATGTGGTATGCATCCCAAACTTATTCCCTATAATGTCAGTGTCTCTATGCAGACATAGTTTACTTAAAAAAAAATTTAGAGTACCGTATGGCACTATCTTTTCTGATTTCCCTAACTGTTGTGGATTTATATACCTGGAGTCTTTGCTGTTGTTTTCATACTATAAAGTGAAAGGGTGGATGGTACTAAACTTTTTTTTACTTTTTTGTTTATTTACTTGTGTTGCAAAATCATATAATAGTAACTCCCCCCCCCCAGCAACTTTTGAAAATCCATGGTTTGAATACTGTGGATTTGCATTCCTCAGCAACTGGAAAAGACCTTACACCCTACCAACCCAATTTCAGCTGAGCAATGACAAACAAGAAAGTGTGTGCCCAAGTACTCTGTTGAATTCAGATTCGGTACTTTCATATGGGAAACAGGATGGAAAGTTACTACATATGAGTATTAGGGCCCTAATTAAAATGGCTAGGATACACATTAAATTATGCAATATTAGATTGTTTTTTGGTCCTCATTTTAAATATTCCCTTCCACATAGTAAATATTTGAAGTATTTTTTGCTAGTTATGCTTATAACTTTTTTTGTTTCCTACTACTCTGAAGTTGTATTGCCAGCAAATACAGACAGCATTGGTTTTGTTTAGAAGGTTGTTAATAGCCATGTTCAAATACTAGTTAACACACATTGCAAAGCCAGATGGGTGTTAACTTGGGGAGTACTGGCTCGCTTATCTGTAAACTTCAGGAAGATGTAACTGTTTTATGCTTATTAATCATTGCTAACTTTGAGAGGTTGTTTATCAATTTATGATTTTAACATTTGCGTTATGTCTGAAGGTATCTGTAAATATAGGAAAGCATTTCTTTGGAGCTAAAAGGCAGTTATGGACCCTATTTTATACTTAACGTAAACAGTCACAGACTAATGATCTGCTTAAGATCATATGGTTCCAAATCTTTCTGGATGAGCTGGTGCAAAGTCCTGTGGAATTTTACTTTTGACTTTGTCTTAATAGGCATCAAAATTTGAAAAGCTGTGTCCCATTCAGGTATCAGAAGATTTTGGTTATGTTTAGGACGTATTTAAGTTTTCAGATTTACTTAGTAAAACTGTGTTGCAGTTTAGGACACAAAGATAAGTAAGGTCTGTTTCTTTTGGCCTCGGCTAATTCAGTTTAATCAAATTGGCATGTTCAGGCATACCTCGTTTTATTGCACTTCACAGTTATTATTATATTTTTTTAAAACAAATGGAAGGTAAGACCCTCCACCATCAAAAAGATTGCGACTCACTTTACTGCTTTAATGTAATACTCACTTTATTATGGTGGTTTAGAATGGAAACCGCAATATCTCTGAGGTATGGCTAAGCTGTTCACTATGATACATTTGAGAAAAATTGATAGACAAAATACAGTAGGGGGTAGTGTAGAAAGAAATTGTTATTATTTTACTGTCAACTACTTGTTAGAAACTAGAGAAATATATGAACTATTTTATTATATTTAACGTCACTGTTGAGGATATTTTCCAAGGAGGTAGCAAGAACTTGACTTTGGTCCTGAAGGATGAATGGCAGTTTGAAAGACAAGCAGCAGAGAGAGTGAGGGAACTCCAGACGGAACACCTAAATGTACAACTACATGATGAAACAAAATAATACTTATGAATTAAACAATTTACTGAATATGCACTGTGTACCGACACCGTGTGGTAGACACTGGAGATATGCCTGCGTGAGAGGGCTATGACTTAATAGTCAGATAATAGAATCACAGCTAGTGCAGTAAGTACCACACTGCAGCAGAGTAGGGGTGCTTTCTGAGCACATAAGAAGGGTATAACTAACCAGAACTTGGGTAGTTCTGCCTGGTGGTGGGGTGGAAAGAGAGGTTGAGGATAGCTTGATTGTAGGGTGCTGGCTGCAAACATGGGCATGGCAGAGCCATCACTTCCTCAAACTCATGACCTTGGGCAAGTTACCTAATTTCTCTAAGCCTTATCTAAAATTAGGATAAAAAAAATACAGCTAATATTTATCGAAGTCTTACTCTGTGCCCAGCATTTTGCTGTGCTTTATACTGATTATCTTATTCAGTCTTCACATTAAACCTAGGGGGTGGAGGCTGTTGTTTTCCAGTTGTACACCACCCCATGGGTGGTGGGGCCATGATATATGAACCCAGGTAGGCTGACCTGAGACCTGAGCTGAATTGTTGTGAAAATTAAAAATATAACTTAGGTAAATGGTTTGCTGTGCATGACACCTGGATGTTGTCTCCTGTTTTTATTACTAGTCAGCCAGGAGGGGTGGGGAACTGAAGCTTAAGCAGGTGTGTGTAAAGGGTTCATAGTTTGGAGAGAAGAGGCTGTTTTCACCCATTTGCTCAGTTTAAGAAAAACCTACTTCTCACTTCTGCCTAGCAGTGAGGCAAATAAGTGGAAGAGAAATAAATGAACCATCATAGTATATAGTTCAGTCTTCTCTGAATTCCACGATGTGGACATATTCACTGTGTGGGGGAACACAGTGGGAGGGAGTATTTACATCAGACTGGGTGATCAGAGCGATGAATTGAAACTACTAAGAAACTAAAAAGAGTAGTGGTGGGAGTGCAGGAAACAGATTTAAGAGACAGAGTCTGGAAGTAGACTGGACAGGAAGCAGAGAGTGATTATGCTGTGGGGCTCTAATTTAGAATGTCATATTGAAGGTGTCTGTAACCAAGGGTGGTCTGAGGGAGGTGGTAGTGACCTTAAGGAGAACAGCAGGAGGGACATTTTGGAGTCAAAGTAATGAATTTGATTTTGGATATGTTGTATTTGAGATGCCTGTTACAAGATATAAATGGGAATATCTTTGGGCAATTAGAAAAATAAGAGAATTTAAAAGAGGCGGTAGATGCTGGATATATATCAGTATATATCATGTAGATAGGTGGTGTCAATAATGAGAATAGATGAGGTTAGCTAAGAGAACCAAAGCCACATTCGGAAGAATTCCTAAATTTAAGTGAAGTTAAGAAGAGGAAACAGCTAAAGAAATTAGGAGAGGCAATTAAAAAAATTGGAAACAAACCAAAAGAAAAGAGGGCAGTAAAGGGAGGAAAATGTTTTAAAGAGGGAATGTTCAGTTGTGACAGATGCTGTACAGGGGTCTAAGATTGTTGCATCTTATTTTATTTTAAATGCTTCTGTTTTTGTTTGTGCTTTGAACCTTAACTTATAAAATAGGTTATTTTATGCCTGTAAAGATCTTGATTATTTGCATGTTGTGTTATGTGTATGTCTGTAAAGATCTTGATTATTTTGTCTGAAAGATAAACATGTATTTTTCCCTCCTAAAGTATGGAACCTCAAGGTCTTTGTGATCATGGAAACCAAAAAATTGATTGGCAAACCGCTTCAACCAGCAAGACCTGTTCGCCATCTGACTTCTCCCCCTGGTGAGTAAGTGGGGTACACATCATTAAATATTAATTGGTTAATGGCTAATTTAGTATTTTAAAGGCTAAATAATATAGAAAGTAATTGTTCATGGTTGATATTTAAAGAAATAAAATAAAATAAATAATCTCCTTGGCAGAATTTAAGTATTACCAAAGAGAAGGATTCTTCATAGTTTACCAGACAAACGAAGGTAGAAATAATAGCTCTGACTTGAGAGCAACTTTGTGTATTTTTTTATGTCTAATTTTTATGGTTAACTGGCTTCTGTTCAAAAAGATACTCTCAATACAAATTATGACCTGTGATTAAAATCACTGTGGAACAGTCATGCTGGAGAGAGAATTAGCCTTTTAAAAAAATACACCTAACTGCAAAAAAAAGAAAAAAAACAAGATTAGTACCAAGCAATACTTAACAGATACGGCTGTGCTTGAATTGAGCATATAATTAATTTTTTAGGAAATCTAAACAAACAAAATCTCTCTAAAACTACAAATTTTTCTTTGCACATAAATCTAATCTTTTGAAGAAATTCTTGAAATACTTGGTATTTAATTCCTAAATTGGAATATTAACTATTTTATTCTTTTTATTCGCTGTTGTCAGAAAGGGTTCTATAGTCTAATTTAGGAGATATATATCTAAATATATGCACACACACACACACACACACACACACACACACACACACATATTCAGAGGGTGCCAAAAAACATATGCACACTTTAAGAATGGAAAAAGCTGTATTAAAATTGTAGTACTCAAAATATACCAATAACAAAAGATGAATGCAAGTCATGTTTGACTTTTGCAATTATAAGAGGTGCTCAGAGTGGTTCCCATCAGCATCCAGACACTTCTGATTATGGTGAACATTGTTTGGCAGACTTCTGTGGTGAGCGCATAAACTGTTCCAATACCATAGCAGAAGCATCAGGACTTGTTGCCTCCCAGATCTTCCCTTGTGCACATCACACACAGTAGTACCATGCGTCTCAAACTTATCGTGAATGTCTGCAGTTGTTAGGCATGTTGGAGGTTCTGTTGTATACTCACGCCTCCATTGTCGTTGGACTTCCACAATGTTCTTGAATTTCAAATACCACTTCAAAATGGTCTTGCGCTTCTCAAATGATAACCATGCTTCTGCCATTTTCTTTGACGGTCCTGCCTGTTGCATGGTGATGCTAGCATTCATTTGATTAACGCCATCTTTTGAGCGAATGTCATACTACACATTGCTAGTGTAATTCAGTTCAACTTCAAAAAGTTATACATAGATAACATCTCTTAAAATGTGTACACATTTTTTTGGCACCCCCAGTATATATATATAGAGAGAGAGACACACACACACACACACACACACACACACACATACACACATACATGAATATTTCCTATTTAGAGTCTCTAGACCACGTCTTCAACTAAATAATGCTCTACTTAGAAAAAGGAAAAAATAGTTATTTTATTGAAGCAGAAAAGATAGAAATGGTACCAACTCCTCAGTCCCCTATTGTTTTCCCATCCTTGGTTCCTACAAGGAAGATTGTCTTCACTATGGTAATGTTTCCTTTGAAGATGGCTCTGACTTAGGACAAATAATTACATGGATCTTTTGGATCTCAGCTTAGCAGTGCTGATGGCATAGCCCTCTGGTGTGCTGAAGAAGCTGTTGTGTGGGGTCAAGTCTCCAACTTTATCCTAAAGGGAAGGATATGAAGCCATTGTGGGCAGCTTCTTTCTGTCACCTCCCTTTTTACACCACCCCTACCTCCCTCATCTGTACAGATGCAGTTTTTCACTGATCTTTCCTTCCAAGGCTTTACAGGGGTTAATGGGGGTGAGCTGGTAGCCCCTATCTCTCATTAAATTATATCATTTTAAAATCCAGACAAGGGTAGGGTTTGATTAGGCAAAGTTTAGTAAATCAGAAATCAATTTTGGCTTTTCCGAACATACTTCCATGCTCCTTGTCTACCTCATGTCCCCAAATAAATCTTTTTTTTTTTAAGACCAAGATTGAAATATTTTCTTCTGTGAGGCCTGCCCTGGTACCCCAAAGCCCACCTACCTGTTCCCTAGCGTTTTCTCTGTACCTCTCACATAACTTATTTATTTTTACGAGCTTGTATTTTAAAATAGGCTGCAAACTTTTTTATCTCAGAACTTTTTTCTCACATACTCATCTCCTAATACAGTTGCTGACATTTCATAGTATTCAATAAATGAACTATCAGAAAAATATTGTAAAACAGTACCTAGAATATGCTGGATAATAAAGGTGTTTAGGTAATATTATATCATTTATTGATGACATGGATACTTAAAATAGTTTTCTTTTTTTCTCTCCTAACAGGAGCAGTATTCCCTTTTGACTTTCAAAGTGAATATCCGTGCAATGCTCAGTACTTACAAAGTGGAGTTAGCAGAGTAAGTCTTTGAAATTATAATAAACCGAAGCATTGTAGATTGGAAAGTAACATTCGATAGATGGCTGTTGTGTGCCTTTACTATGCTAAGTGCTTTACATACTTTAAAAAATACTTTATGATATGTGTCAAGCATATATTAGAAAGAGTAAAACACTCATTATACCTGTTGCCCACCATTTTCAAATCTAAACATTTTGCTATATTTGTTTTAGCAAATTTTAAAAACCTTACAGATAAAGTTAAAACCCCCATATAGCCCTCCACCAACCCATTTCCTCCCCACCTTTATCCAAGATAACTGTCCTCAATGTTATGATTTCCGTGAGCATATTGGTACTTTTGCTGCAACAAATAGAATTGTTTTAACTGGTTTACAATTTTATATACATGGAATTGTATCCACATGTTTTTATGTTTTTTTCACATTTAGGGTATATTTAAAAAAATCTAATTTTTTGGCAAAGTAATATAACCACAAAGTTTAAAATTCAAAACATACAAAATGGCATTTAGTGAAAAGTTTCCCTCCAATCTCTATCCCCCTGTCACCTCTACCCAGAAGTAGCCATTGTACCAGTTTCTTATCTAGATACTTCCAGAAATAAACTATGCATGCACAATCATAAGTATATTCATAGATGGATAGCAGGCAACTATTGTAATGAATGTAGCTATTCCATATGTTCTGATACAGAGAAAATTTTTGTATATTAATATACAATTTTTTTAGGAATGAGCATAGTTATTGTTTTTGTTTTATAATAAATGCTACAGTGAACATCCATGTATATGTTACATTTTATACAGTATAAAACTGCAGTAGAATTGCTATGTTAAAAGGTAATCTTATCTTCAGTATTATTAGGTACTTCCAAATTATTCTCCAGTGTGATTTATATGAGCAGTGCATGAGGGTTCTTATTTTTCTACATTCTTACTACTAGACTAGTACCCACCTGGCATTATACGTATTTACAAACATAATAATGACATCCCCATGACTACTATTTTATGTTTTAGATTCCACATATAAGTGGAATCATACAGTATTTGTCTTTCTCTGTCTGACTTATTTCACTTAACATAATACCCTCAGTGTCCATCCATGTTGTCACAAATGGTAAGAATTCATTTTTTAAGGCTGAGTAGTATTCCATTGTATTATATGTACCACATCTTTATCCAATTGTCTATCGCTGTATATAGTTAGGTTGCTTCCATATCTTGGCTGTTGAAAATAATGCTGCAGTGAACATAGGGGTGCATATATCTTTTCAATTTAGTGTTTTGGATTTCTTCAGATAAATACCTAGAAGTGGATTGTTGGGTCATATGGTAGTTCGATTTTTCATGTTCTGAGCAACTTCCATATTTTCCATCGTGTCTGCACCCATTTACAAGCCCACCAACAGTACGTGAGGGTTCCCTTTTCTCCACATCCTCACCAAAAAATGTTTGTCAATTTATTGACGATAGCCACTCTGACTGGTATGAGGTGATACCTCATTATGGTTTTAATTTTCAGTTCCCTAGTGATTAATGATATTGAGTGTCTTTTCATATGTCTATTGGTCATCTGTATGCCTTCTTTGGAGAAATGTTTATTCAGGTCTTCTTACTATTTTTTAAAAACTGGATAATTTGTTTGATTGCTATTGAGCAGTATGAATTCCTTATATACTTTGGGTATTAAGTCCATATCAGATATATTTGCAAATATTTTGTCTCTTTCTGTAGGTGACCCTTTCATTATTGACTTTTTCTTTTTTTTTTTAGTTTGATATAGCAGTTCTACTTATTTATAATTGCTTTTGTTGCTTGAGTGTTTGGTATGATAGCCAAAAAAATCATTGCCAAGATGAATGTGAAAGAGGTTTTCCCCTGTTTTCTTCTAGGAGTTATATGGTTTCAGGTGTTTTTGTTTTTTTTTGTTTTTTTTAGATTTTTTTTTTATTGTGGAATTGGGGGATGGGAACAGTGCTGGGGAATTGGGGGAAGGGGAACAGACAAGTTGCTGTCGTTTTGTTCTTCAATCTAGTTGTGGAGGACGTTGCTTCACTGGCCCAAGTTGGCACCATCATTGTGCTCTTCCCGAGCGAGGCACATCAGTCGCAGGCTTCTGGATGGCCACTCACTGCGGCTGCTGGCCGCTCACGCTGGCTGCTGGCTACACATGGTAGCCCATGGCAACCCACTGCCACAGGGGCTGCAGCCTACGCCATCGCCGGCGACTCACAGCAGCCCAGCTCCAGGTTGAGCTGTTGTTCAGCATCTTAGTGTGGAGGGCAGTGTCACTGGCCCTCATATGTGGGATCTGAACCGGGGCCCTCTGGCATCCCAAGCCAGTTCTTAACCATTGCGCCACTCGGCCGGCCCTCAGGTGTTTTATTTGTATTGAACCATTTTGAGTTTATTTTTGTTCATAGTGTAAAATAGTCCAATTTCATTTTTTTGCACATGGACAGCCCGTTCTCTCAACACTATATTTTGAAGAGACTGTTCCTTCAACATTGTGTATTTTAGGCTTTCTTGTGAAAGAATAGCTGAATGTATATGCGTTGGGTTTATTTCTGTGATGTCTATTCTGCTCCACTGGTCTATGTG
Source organism: Hipposideros armiger (assembly GCF_001890085.2). Classification (NCBI taxonomy): domain Eukaryota; kingdom Metazoa; phylum Chordata; class Mammalia; order Chiroptera; family Hipposideridae; genus Hipposideros; species Hipposideros armiger. Next base: position 3,119,805 of record NW_017731513.1, on the reverse strand, counting down.
TGTTTTTATGCCAATACCATACTATTTTGATTATTATAGCTATGTAATATAATTTGAGATCCGGAAGTTTGGTGCCTCCAGCTTTGTTCTTACTCAAGACTACTTTGGCTACTCAGGGTGTTTTGTGGTTCTATGCGAGTATTAGGATATTTTTTTCTATTTCTACAAAACCTGCTATTGGAATTTTGACAGGGATTGCAATGAATCTGTAGATTGCTTTAGGTAGTTGGACATTTTAATAATATTCTTCCAATCCATAAACATGGGATATCTTTCCATGTACTGTCATCTTCAATTTCTTTAATCAGTGTCTTATACTTTTCTGTGTACAGATACTTCATCTCTTTGGTTAAATTTATTCCTAAGTATTTTATTCTTTTTGATACTACTTTAGAAAGAGATTGTTTTATTGATGTATATATATGTGTGTGTGTGTGTGTGTGTGTGTGTGTGTATGTGTGTATGTATACATACACACATATCATACACATATATATATATTTTCAGGTTTCAGTTTACTTTTGAGTTTGATTTTTACGTCTTGCATTTAAGTTGCATTTAAGTAGTGTTACAAAGATAGTGAAGTGTGCCTGATGAAATTTTCAATTTGAAAATATTAATTTTTAAAAAGGACCATATAATTTTTTTTTTTAAAGATTTTATTGGGGAATTGGGGGAGGGAACAGCGTTGAGGAATCGGGGAAGGGGAACAAACAAGTTGCTGTCCTTTTGTTCTTCAGTCTAGTTGTGGAGGACGTAGTTTCACTGGCCCATGTTGGTATTGTGATCATTGCACTCTTCCTGGGTGAGGCGGATAGGTTGCCGGCCATTGGATGGCCACTCACGGTGGCTCACAGCAGCTCATACCAGCTGCTGGCCGCTCACGCTGGCTGCCGGTCACTCACGGTAGCTTACGGCAGCCCACTGCAGCAGGGGCTGCAGCCTATGCCGTTGCCAGTGACTCAGGGCAGCCCATATCCAGGTTGAGCTGTTGTTCACCATCTTAGCTGTAGAAGGCAGTGTCACTGGTACATGTGGGATCCGAACCGGTGGCCCTGCTGCTCAGAGCTCACGCTCCCAAGCCAACTCTTAACCAACGAGCCACTCGGTTGGCCCTATAATTCTTTTTTATAGTTTACTAAATCTAACAGGAAGAACTTTGGAGAACCAAGTCTTTGGTGTTGACAAAATTTGATTTTTTCTTTAAAAGACCAATTTTTAAAAAAAATATTTTTATTTAAAATTTTTTAAAATTTATTTTTAATTATTTATTTATTTTTAGCTGAGCCATCCTGCCACCTGTTGGCAGCTCAGCGGCAGCCTAGCTCGGGCCAGGACTCAAACCGCTGTTGCTCAGAGCTCGCACTCTTGAGCGAGCTCTTAACCAACTGAGCCAATTGGCCGGCCCTCTTTTTTTCTGATTTTTAGATTTTATTGGGGAACAGTGTGTTTTTCCTGGAACCATCAGGTCCAAGTCAAGCCATTGTCTTCAATCTAGTTGTGGAGGGTGCAGCTCACTGGCCCATGTGGGAATTGAACCAGCAACCTTGGTGTTAAGAGCCCGCACTCTAACCACCTGAGACAACCAGCCGCCCCCCAAAATTTGATTTTTATCTGATGACTTATTCTGATGTCTCCGTAATGTAGAATTACCTCATTACTCTTCATTGTGTCATAAGGTTAGACAATCAGTCCTTTGACTGTAGGCATTTCCTGGGTAGAATTTGCACATATTTAAGGAATGGGCTATAATTTGCTAATATGGTGCTAGATGGAGCAGAGATATTCATTTTTAAGGATAGATGGTCTCAAAAAAACCTACTTTAGGGAATTACCATGGTGCAGGGTCTGGCATACAGGGTCTGGTTTGCAAATTGAGTTTTATCAGCTAAAAGAGTAGATCATCCCTTCGGGTTAGACTGTGTTGACCAAGTACATGAAACTGATTTGTAAAATCAGAAACCTCATTATTTTATAATGAGAAATATGGCTGCTTTGTACTCATACTGGTGTATTATCTGCTCTAGGGAGATTTATGGGAAGCTAGGCTGTAATCAGAATATTTCTTGGTGAGCATGTAGTCAGAATAAGGGTGAAAATATTGTTGTTTAAAATATCATCAGATTAGCCAATATAAAAAAGATGGTCCAGCAAGTAGGGATGGAAAACTTGGGTAAGGCCTCCTCTTCTCAGGACACTGAGCTTTGCCAGTGTTTCTTCTTTCTCTTTGCTTCATTGGGTGAAGCGATATTTTCTTATTTTCCGTATTTCCCATTAGTCTGTGAACAATTTATATGCTGCCATCAAGGATCTACTTTACGTAAGTTCAAAAACAATAAACAGTGTTATTATTGCAGGTTTCCATGAATAAATATCTGCTGTTTCCATGAATTAAAATCTATTCTTATTTACTTTGGAATTATTTATCTTTAGGATATTATTTATCTTTGGTTTTATGTTCCCTTTCAAAAATAATTATAATCGTGACAAAAATAGTTATATGAGAATGTATTTTGAAAGATATTTTTGTTGCTTATTTTTAATTAGTACACTTAGGATACTGTTTATCCGTTATTCAAAAAATATGCTTTCAGTAATACTTTTGATTGTTTAGGAAAAATATTTTGGATGGTTTAAAAAAAGGGTTGTATAAAAAGTTTAAACCGTAGTTAAAAAGTGTATTTTCTTTATTCACCAGTGTAAGTCGAATGGAATGCAAACCTTTGCTCAAGGTCTTAATGACCAACAACAACATCAGTCTTCAGTTAAAAAAGGTAAATTTTTATCATAATTTCCAAATTTCATAAGAGAGTCTTAGCATTCATGGGAAAGTAATATTTCCTTAGCTGCAAACCTTATGTACATAAGAAATTTTATATTTTTTAAATTTATTTTTTTAACTGAGCCATCCTGCCAACTGTTGGCAGCTCAGCAGCAGCTTAGCTCGGGCTGGGAATCGAACTGTTGTTCAGAGCTTACACTCTTGAGTGAGCTCTTAACCAACGCGCCACTTGGCCGGCACTGTTTTCCTTAATCTTTTTTTAAAATTAAAGTTCATTGGGGTGACAACGGTTAGTAAAGTTACATAGGTTTCAAGTGTACAGTTCTGTAATACATCATTTATATATCACATTGTGTGTTCACCACCCAGAGTCAGTTCTCTATCACTCCACAGATTTATCTTATTAGTTTTTTTGTTTGTTTCAGGTGCACAAAACAATGTAATAGTTAGACATTTACACCCTTCATGCACTGGTGGTGGGACTGCAGATCGGTGCAGCAACTATGGAAATCAGTATGGCGGTATTTCAAAAAAATGGAAATGGAAATACCTTATGACCCACCAATTCCACTCTTAGGTATCTATCGAGAGAAATTCAAAACGCTAATTCAAAAAAATATATGTACCCCTATGTTTATTGTGGCGCTTTTCACAATAGCCAAGACATAGAAACAACCAAAATGCCCATCAGTAGACGACTGGATTAAGAAACTGGATATAATCTCTGCTTTTTAATTGGAGATTTTATGACATTGAATGTAATTACTGATAAGGAAGGACTTACTCCACTCATTTTGCTGTTTGTCTTCCATAAGTCATGTTTTTTGTTCTTCAATTCTCCCATTAATGTTTTCTTTTGCATTTAATAGATTCCTTCTAGTGTACTATTTTACTTGCTTTTTGTTATATTTTTGCAATATATATATAAATATATAAAAACTACTCATAGCTATATATATGTGTATATATATATACACACACACACACACACACACACACACATATGTGTTGTGTGTGTGTATGTGTGTGTGTGTAGTTATTTTCCTAGTTGTTGCACTGGGGGATAATTTAATTTACAATGCTCTAATTTGAATTCACATTAACTTGCTTTCAGTATTATACAAAACCTTCCTCCTGTATAGCTCCTTCCCAGCATTATTTTATTATCAGAAATTCAATTTTTATAGACTGTGCAATGTATCAACCTAGATTTATAATTATGCATTTTTAGGAATTTGTCTTTTAAATCACATAGGAAAAAAAGAGGAGTTATATCCAAAATACATTAATACTGACTTGTCTGTTTACCTGTGCAGTTATGTTTACTAGTGTTCTTCGTTTCTTCATGTGGATTCTCATTACTGTGTGCAGTCCTGAACGATCCCCTCCCCATTTCTTGTAAGGCAGGGTTACAAGCAATGAACTCAGTTTCTGTTTATCTACGAGTGTCTCAATTTATTTTTCATTTTTTTTTTTAAGATTTTTATTGGGGAGTTGGGGGATGGGAACAGTGCTGGGGAATTGAGGGAAGGGGAACAGACAAGTTGCTTGTTGTTCTGTTCTTCAGTCTAGTTGTGGAAGACGTTGCTTTACTGGCCCAAGCTGGCACCATCATTGCGCTCTTCCCGGGCGAGGCAGATCAGTCGCCGGCTTCTGGACGGCTGCTCACGGCGGCTGCTGGCCGCTCACGCTGGCTGCCGGCCGCTCACGCTGGCTGCCGGCTACACATGGTAGCCCATGGCAACCCACTGCAGCAGGGGCTGCAGCCTACGCCATCGTCGGCAACTCACGGCATCCCAGCTCCAGGTTGAGCTGTTGTTCAGCATCTTAGCTGTAGAGGGCAGTGTCACTGGCCCTCATATGTGGGATCTGAACCGGGGCCCTCTGGCGTCCCAAGCCAGCTCTTAACCAACGTGCCACTTGGCCGGCCCTTCTTTTTCATTTTTAAGGTACTTATGCGAGATACATATTTGTTGGTTGACAGATTTTTGCTTTCAGTGCTTTGAACAAGTCATCCCACTGCCTCCTGCCTTCATGATTTGTGATGAGGAATCATCTTTTTATCCAACTGAGAATCCCTTGTAAGTGACAAATTGCTACTCACTGATTTCAATAAGCAGTGACAGACCCCTGGAGAAGAAGAAAATCATTTCCAGAGCTGGCAGATTATAATAGTCAAAATATCTAGTTTTCAATAATACCAACAAAAATACAAGGCAAAGAATGAAGGAATTATGGCCCATACATAGGAAAAAAGAAAGTAATAGAAACTTCCTTTGATAACCTCTTTCTTATCCTTGGTATTAGTTGTCTGTGTTTGTTTTCATAGTCAGTTAATCAACTTGAGATTTGTCAATTATGTTTCTCACTGTCAAAGAACCGGTTTGGCTTATTATTGTACATATTGTTTGCATTCTATTTTTGTGACTTCTCCTCTGATCTTTATAAATTTCCTTTTTCTGTAAGTTTAGTTTGCTCTTTCTCTAGCTTTTTGTTTTTGCTTGTTTTGAGATATACTTGACATATAACATTAATTTCAAGTGTATAACATAATGATTTGATATTTGTATATATTGTGAAATGATCACCCCAGTAAATCTAGTTAACATCCATTACCATACATAGTGACAATTTTTTTCTTGTGATGAGCATTTTTAAGATTTATTCTGTTAGCAACTTTGAAATAGACAATGCAGTATTAACTATAGTCACCATACTGTACAGTACATGCCCAGGAACAATTTTTTTTTATAACTGGAACTTTGTACCTTTTGACTACCTTTACTCATTTAGCCCACCCCTCACCCCAACCCCCATACCCTACTCGTGGCAACCACCAGTCTAGTCTGTTCCTGTATCTAAGAGAGAGAGTGTGTGTGTGTGTGTATGTGTATGTATATGTATATGTGTATATGTGTGTTTGCGTGGGTTTTAGATTCCACACATAAGTGAGATGGTACAATATTTGTCTTTTCTGTCTGACTTATTTCACTTAGCATAATGCTCAAGGTCAATCCATGCTGATGTAAATGGTAAGATTTTATTATGTTCTATGGCTGAATAGTATCGATATATGTAGAAGATTTTATTATCCATTCTTCCATGGATGGACACATAGGTTTTTTTTTACATGTCTTGTCTATTGTAAATAATGCTGCAGTGATCATGGGGGTGCAGGTATTTTTGAAGTTAGTGTTCTTGTTTTCCTTGCATTAATACAGAGAAGTAGTATTGGTGGATCAATGTTAGCTCTGTTTTTAATTTTTTGCAGTACTTCCATACTGTTTTCCATAGTGGCTGCACCAATTTACATTACCAACAACAGTGAACAAGGGCTCCCTTTTCCTCACATTCTTAAAAAAAAAACTTTTTAAAATTATAGTTGGCATACAATATCTATCATGCCTGGCATACAACATATTGATCTGACATTTGCAGATCTTACAATATCATCCACAATAAGTCAAGTAATCATCTGTGACATGCAAAGTTATTACGGTATTACCGATTATATTCACTGTGCTGTGCTGTACACTACATCACCTTGGCTTATTTAGTTTATTAGTGGGAACTTTATACTTTTTAGTCCCCTTCACTTCCCCCTCCCCTCTGGCAACTGTCATTTTATTCTGTATAGTATGAGTATGTTTTCATTTTGGGTTTTTTTTTTTTTTTAGATTCCACATATAAGTGAAATCATACTGTATTTGTCTTTCTGACTTATTCCATTTAGCATAATACTCCCTAGGTCCATCCATGTTGTTGCAAGTGCCAATATTTCCTTCTTTTTCATTGCTAAGTAATACTCCATTGTATACATGTACCACGTTATCCATTTGTTTAGTGATGGTCACCTAGGCTGCTTCCATATGTTGCCTATTGTAAATAATACTGCAGTGAGCATAGGGGTGCATATATCTTTTCAAGTGAGTGTTTTTGTTTTCTTTGGATAAATATCAAGAAGTGGAATTGCTGGGATGGGTGGTAGTTCTATTTTTAATTTTTAGAGGAAACTCCATACTGTTTCTCATAGTGGCTGCACCCACTTACAATCCTTCCCATGGTGCCTGAGGGTTCTTCTTTCTCCACATCCTTGCCAGCACTTGTTGTGTGTTGACTTTCTGACATCGCCATTCTGACAGGTGTGAGGTGGTATCCTGTTGTAGTTTTAATTTGCATTTCCTGATAATTAATGATATAGAGCATCTTTTCATATGTCTGTTGGCCATTTGTATGTCGTCTTTGGAGACATGTCTATTCAGGTCCTCTGCTCATTTTTTAATCAGACAGTTGTTTTGATGTTGAGCTGTATGAGTTCCTTATATTTTGGCTATTAATCCTTTATGGGATGTATCATTGGTGGGTATCTTCTCCCACTCAGTAGGCTGTCTTTTTGTTATGTTGCTGGTTTCCTTCACTGTGCAGAAGCTTTTTAGTTTGATGTAGTCCCATTTATTTTTGCTTTTGTTGCCTTTGCTTGAGGAGAAGTATCAAAAGAAGATATTGCTAAGAGGGACGGACGCCAAAGAGTTTACTGGCTGTGTGTTTCCCTCTAGGAGTTTTATGGTTTCGGGTCTTGCATTTCAGTCTTTATTTTAACTCATTTTGAGTTTATCTTTGTCTATGATGTAAGAAAGTGGTCCAGTTTCCCTTTTTCACTTGTATCTGTCCAGGGTTCCTTAACACCACTTATTGAAGAGACTGCCATTTCCCCATTGTATATTCTTACCTCCTTTTTTGTAGATTAATTGACTATATAAGCATGGGCGTATTTCTGGGTTCTCTATTCTGGTCCATTGATGGATGTGTCTGTTTTTATGCCAGTACCATACTGTTCTGATTACTGTAGGTTTGTAGTATATTTGAAATCAGTAGGCGTGATACCTTCATCTTAATTATTTTATCTTAAGTTAGCATTGGTTGGCTCTTCAGGGTCTCTTGTGGTTCTATATAAATTTAAGGATTATTTGTTCCAGTTCTGAGAAGAGTGCCATTGGTATTTTGATAGGGGTTGCATTGAATCTGTAGACGGTGTTGGGTAGTATGGACATTTTAATGATATTAATTCCTCTAAGGCATGAGCACGGTATATCTTTCCATATTTTTGTGTGTCCTCTTCAATTTCTTTCTTTTCAGAGTTTTCAGAGTACAGGTCTTTCACCTCCTTGGTTAAATTTATGTCTAGGTGCCTTATTCTTTTCGATGTGATTGTAAATGGGATTGTTTTCTCAATTTCTCTCGATCATTTGTTATTAGTGCATAGAAATAAAAAAATTTCCATATGTTAATTTTGTATCCTGAAACATTACTGAATTCATTTCTTCTGATAGTTTTTTTGGTGGAGTCTTCAGGGTGTTCTGTATATGATATCATGCCATGTGCTAACAGCAACAGTTTTATTTCTTCCTTGCATTTTGGATGCTTTTCTTTCTTTGTCCCATCTGACTTCTGTGGTTAGGACTTCCAATACTATTTCGAATAAAAGTGGTGAATTTGGACATCCTTGTCTTGTTCCCGATTTTAAAGAAAAAGCTTTTAGCTTTTCTCCACTTAGTATGATGTTAGCTGTGGGTTTGTCATGTATGGCCTTTATTATGTGGAGGTATGTTCCCTCTATCCCCACTTTGCTGAGGAATTTTATCATAAAAGGATGTCGGATTTTGTCAAAAGTTTTTTCGGCATCTATTGATACAATTATATGATTTCTATCCTTCATTTTGTTTATATGGCATATCACGTTAATTGATTAATGGATATTGAACCACCTTGCATCCCAGGAATAAATCTCATTTGATCATGGTGTATGATTTATTTTTTAAATTTTTTAACACATTCAACTTATATCAAATTACATATACATCATAAAATTAATCAAGCAGATTTTCCTACATACTTCAGGTCAGATTTAATAGTCTCTTCCCTGATTCTTTGGACTGAGAAAGGGTATTTTCATTGCCCTCTTATTCTAACAACAGCCTTTTTGTAATGTTCAGCTTCTTTAGTACAGTTCTGTTTTGTTTTCTACCAACTTATTTTATGTTTCCGATCTCTTTGTTGAAGTTCCTGCTGAATTTCAAATCTTCCTCTAAGGTCATTGGGCATCCTTATTACCAATGTTTTGAACTTTTTTCCTGGTAGAATGCTTATCTCCATTTTGTTTCTTTTTCTGGAGTTTTGTCCTGTTCTTTCATTAGGGGCATGTTTGTCTCACTTTGGCTGTTTCTCTGTATTAGGTGAATCTGCCATGTCTCCCAGCCTTGACGGAGGAACCTTCTGTAGTAGGTGTCCTGTGGGGCACAGTGGCAGTCTCCCTGGTCACCTGAGTTGGATGCACTAGGGGTCTCTTCTGTGTGGGTTGTGTGTTTCCTCCTGTTGCAGTTGGGCCATGATTGCTGTTGGCACATCAGCTGGTGGCACTGACCCTCAGGCTGACTGGCTGTGAGGGCCGGCTGTGACTGCATCAGATGAGCCGTTGTGTGGGGACTGACCCCATGGAATGGGAGCTGCTTTACTGTGGCTCTGGTGCCAGCTGAGGCTGCCTTTCCATGTGTTGTTTTTGGCGCTGGTTGGGTGGGGCTCTGGTGTGGTCTGACGCCCGCCACGGGGTGTGTTGTGTCTGGGACCTCTTGGGAGGGGTGTGGCACAGGCCAACTACCGCTGTGACTTGTGCTGGGCTTGGGGGCACATGGGAGAGGTTATGCTGTGAACCAAGGTTGGCTGCCGCTCGTGTGGGGTTTGGGACACTGGTGGGCGCTGCAATGCAAGCAGAGTCCCTGATACACAGTAGGTGTATAACAAATGCTTCTTGACTTCATTTTGTTTGTATTATTTCTGGTACATTAATACAGAGATTGGCTAAGCTTATTAGGGTTCCATTTTGGCAGAACCTGACTTGCCCAGTCGGCGTTACTGCTGTTAATACTTTACGGTACAAGGTTTCTGCACCAGACTTGAATGACCGCACGAAGCCATGCATTGACCAGCTCTCTGAAACGTTTCCCATTCTTCCATGTTCCCTTGGTTACTTAGCGTCCTTTCCTTGTAAAGGGAATATGGAGGCAAGCATTCCATCCCCTTCTCTTTTGCATAGAAGCTACTTATTGTATTTAAAAAAAAAAAAAAAAGGACATCCAGAAAGTTATGGGACATCCAGAAAGCACTGAGCCAAAAAGTGATCTGGGAGAGTTCTAAGTTTTATAACATCACATGTGATGTTTAATCTCTACAGAGAGAATTAAATACAGCAGAGATTTCCTGTTGAAGCTATCAAGTGTTTCCATCTGTAGAAAAAAACCAGACTTTCTTCCTGATCATCCCATTGTACTTCAAAAACCAGTAAGTAGGTTTCTCATTCTGCATTATTTTAATTCGAAAAAGTTTGTGTTTAATATTTACATTTGATTCTCTACATTTTTATGAGACTGATTCTCTAGATTTTTAATTGTTCTCATTGTGAAATATAATTCAAAAAGATACATAAATCTAAATATATAATGTAACCAATTACTGTTAAGTAACCAAACTTGCCAAGAAATAGAATGGAATAGTTGGTATTTCAGGAAATAACGCTCCATTGAAAGGTCATGAAAAGAGCATGCCATATTTTCTTCTCTAAAACCTCCAGTTTACAGTTAAGTACTGTATTCTACCTGGAATTGATTTTGCTGTATAATATGAGGTGGAAGTGTTTGTTTTTTCTTCCTCTACAAGGATCTCCTGACATCCTAGCAATATTTATTGAAAGGGTAAGTCCTCTGCCACCTTGTGGTAATATATGTGCTGTGTTTCTGTGCCCTCTGTTCTGTTCATTTGTCTTTTTAAATTGTAAAAAAAAAAAAAAAAAATCAACCCATTTTCTTCTTCAGCATGTCTTTGCTGTTCTCAGCCTTTTATATTTATAGTTCTGTCACCTCAACAGATTCCATCAAAATAAATACATGTCTTTTAGGGTACTGCCAGGAAGGACACGAGTTTTGGAATCAGGCTTGGGTTACTCCTGTATACTGGTGTGGTGTCCTGTTCAAACTTAAGTCACTTAACCTTCCTCAGCCTCTGTTTGATCTCCACTTGTTAGGATGAAATCCTAACAATGATGTCTGAAAAGTGCTTAGTATGGTACTCCTCTCATTACATACTTGGTAAATGTTCATTTTCATCTTTTATGGTCTTTCCTTCCATTTTGACTGGAATGTGACTGTTATTTAGAGTTTTCGTAAGCACTGTATTGGTTAAAACAACAACAACAAACAACAACTAGAATACTATCAAAATGAGCTGAGATTGCTTCCAACTCAGACAGACTATCTCCAGGGTCTGCATTTCGGGGACTTTTAACTCTTTTGACTTCATGGCCTCTTTTTCTTCAATTACAATTTTTTGAATTTTTGGGTTTTAACATGCTCATAGTAAGTATTTCTTAATTTATCCGTAACTTGCAGTCCTCCAGCCAATTCTTTTTAAAATTAAAGCAGTCTTGTCCCATCTATTCAGAGATCCTAGGAACATACATGATCCTTGGTCTGTAAGAACAAATCTTGAACTTCAGGGCTATATAAAACACTCTTTTAGTTTCAGGCTTTCCGTCTCTAACAGTTTATTTTGTACATAAGTTTGACATACTCATTATTTTGAACAAACCTCATACATTAGAATTGAGTTAAAATTTGACTTATGCATTAATAACATTTAGAAAAAATTAGGTACCACAAAAACAGAACAGGTTTGGAATACAATCTAATCTATTTAAAAATGAATGATATATGTTTTATTACACGGACTTGTTTTATTTGACAAAATCCAGTTACTTTAATAGCTCCTATAGTATCATGCGTTTCAGCCTGTAAATACTTAGTAGGGTCACAGTATTTGGCTTCATAAATGAAATAATAAAACTGTGTTCAATCTATTAAGCTAACTTTTTCTTCTATATTACAGGAAAACAACCACAGTTTTAAGTAGCATTTTAAGAACAGATGAAGATAAAGAATTGTTTTATATTTTGGACATCTACAAATGAAGTGGATATAGTAACAATAACTGTAATGGACTATGACAATTCAATTTATTTTTAATTTTGATGGATATTTGGTTTATCTTAAAATGAAAAAAATATTTTAAACTATAAAGAATTTTCTAATCAGTTTCAGCTTTGCAGGCAGTTTCTTGCACAAATTGGGAAGGAACACTTGAGCTTAGTGAAATAGAAAGACTTGATAATTTTGCGTGCTACTTGCAATTTTTTTTGTTTTTCATCACTTGTAATAATGGAAATGGAAGCTGTAAAGAGTCTCAAATATAAAAGTATTTGCTGCATTGTATATATGGCACATAATTTCTTGTTGTTTTTAAAGTTGCTTATGTTTTGCTTCACAGCAATTTCCGACAAGCACTTGAAAGGATCTTTACAATCTCTGCAGAGGCTTAGAAATGATTCAGGATGTTCACTGCATAATTCTCAATGACAGGAGGGAGAAATTTTAATAGGCATTTCTTTTCAATATATGATTGCTCTCTAGGTTTTCATAACCCTGTCTAAGATTCATAATTACAAGCAAAGATTGAAATTTTGGAAACAGTGGCACTGAATGTGGAAAATGGCTGCTGGGTGTGTCGCTATTCAGACCATATGAACAGTAGCAGTTGAGCAATTGGAAAGTAAAATTATTTCGAAAGAGGAAAACTTAGGCATTTGCAAATAATTGAGGTACATTAAGATTCAATTCTATAATGTCTTAAAACATATACGGATGAAGATTTTTTGGGCTTAAAACTTTTAGCTGCTCGAACTTTTTTGTACAAAACATTTCCTGCAGTTTGTCACTCTGGATGTTACTGTAACAAAGAAAACTTTCTTCCAGCACAGTGTTAAAAAATATTGCAGATATAAAGGTAAGTGTAAAGTCTCCTACTATTAGATGCTCTTATCTCCCGTCTGTTGGGACGGCATTTAAGAGCCATCATTTGGTAGAAAGTGTATCTTAAACTTTTGAACTCCTAAAATCGGTACCTGTTTCTTCTCTGGTCTTCAGGTTACTTAGCCACAGTTAATGCTTTAAGTAGGTTTCGCCTTTTGGTCTTTTAGCACCCTACTTTTCATGACTTTGTTCCCCAGAAATAGTTTTTTTAAATAGAAAAAAAACTTCATTACCTATAAATTTATCAGTTACTTTAAAATATTTATTTATACATAGCAGTGTTTTTTGGTCCTATTTTCCCTTTATATTATGTGAGAGCATCTGTGTGTGTGTGGAGACACACACACACACACACACACACACACACACACACACACACACAGATGCTCTCACACAAAAATACATGTATAACTTATATAAGAGCTGGGGTCAGAATTACCATGTAATTAAATTGGCTTGCTTTATTATTTGCCTGTTCTCACGGTCTTTGATTCTTGTTTAAAATACAATATAGACCCTATTCCAGTTTGGAATCTGAAGAGCCTTTCCACATGGTGCTGTGAGTAAAGAGGGCAGAACCCTCTTAGCCACACTGCCTCCTCCCCAAAGACTGGATCCAGTACCTTCTGATTCTGATACTTAAATGGACTGGCCAGTACAATGTTTTGATTGGCTATAATTTGTATTTTTGAAATAATTTACAACCAGTGTTTTCAATAAGAGTCTGTAGGTCAAACGTACCCTAGGTTTGTCTTTTGATCCTTTCTTACTGTACATAATCAGAGTGCGAACTGCAACTGTTTTATTAACTGCTTACCATTGTACATGTCTAGTAATATTCTTTGCTTTGTATATAAATTAAAAGTTGAGCCAGGTATTGTCTCACAGTGTTTCTCATCTTCAGAAATGTCCCAAGACACACACATATTTACATACATATGTGTGTATATAGTAGGTCAAAATTTATTTCCTATGTCTAGTAGATCCTATGAAAAAATAATTTAGATTGGAAAAAAAAAAAAGGAAAAAAACCTTACCTTACAGTTTTTTTCCTGGAAGACCTGTGGTTTCAAAGGAATTTGGACTACAGAATGACATAGTAACAAATACATTGTATTTTCATTAGCAGCATTTATCATCAGAAGAGATTTTACTGTTAAAAAGACTTAATTTCTGAGCTTGCACAGAAAAGTGTATAAGGTACATAGTTTTAGTTCTTCTCGTGAAACTGGGATTGTAGTCATTCCAGTGTTGAAACTGGAAAATCGATGTTTTCCATCCAATACCTTCCCTACTATTTTATTATTTCCCTAAAATCTGTGCCTGTTCTATATTTCTTCTTTGTTCACTCAGGTTAAAATTTTGTTTTTAAAGTATTTGGCAATTGTTCTTTATATGCCATACACTTTAAACCAGATTTTCTCAAAGTAAAACTACACTTTCGATTTCCATCCAGGGAATTATGCCAAAAAATGAAACGATGGTGTCCATTAACAAATGGTACCCTTCTCACCGAACTGCTCGCTTGTGAAAAACCATTTTATAATCAATATAGGTTACAGCCAAGGTTGTTTTACACAAAGTTACGTATTAATAGGGTTTTTTTTCTTTTTTTAGCTGAAACAATAAACATTTTCTTCTAGAGACTAAGAGTCCAGGATCAAGGTGTTGGCAGGGTTGGTTTCTCCTGAGGCCTCTGTCCTTGGCTTGCATTTGGCCGCCTTCTTACTGTGTACTCCTGTGACCTTTTCTCTGAGCACCTGAATCCTTGTGCGTTCTCTCTCTGCATATAAGGACACCAGTCACATTGGATAATGTATTAACTTTTTAAGTAATATAAAGTGAATAGTCATAGGATCATGACTTGGGAATGGAGTAGGCATCACTGAAGAATAAACTTCACTCAGAATATCTGTCACTTAAAAATCACAAAACACCGATTTAAACTTTATAGTTTTTGACAGATCTACACATCTGTTCTCTATCAAGTAATATACTAAAAGCTTCCACTTTAAATATTTTTTCTGTATCATAATTGCTTTTTCACAATTTTGTTCCTTTAAGTGCACATTTTTTCACATATTAGAACTTTATGACTAAAGGGCTTGGGGGTTACATTGTAGCAAAACAGCAAATGTTGAGAATAGTAGTGAACTTTGAAAATTGAGCTAAAATTCACAAGAAAGATAAAGTTACAGAAGACATTTCAGAAGAGTACACATCTTAGTAAGCGTTTTGCACTTGGAATGATAAAGCAAATGTCTAGGGCCATCTAGTTGTTGTTCAGGGTCCACCATGAAGCTGAAAGAGAAAAACAAGTGTTTAAAGGATGAAAATACCTGCCAGGGCTAAGGGACATCATGGCGCAAATCATTCTTAGAGACCATTCCCTCCATTAGCCTGCATGCTTACCTACCTTTCCCAGGCACTAGTCCCTAACTGTGTGAGCCAAGATGGACTCTTGCTGTGCAATGGTGGTTTGTCCCGTACCTTTTGGCACTTGGTCATAGTCTAACTTAAAATTTTTCTGTCACAGATCATATGAGTAGAGTTTGTCTTGGCAATGAGATTATAAATGCCATGTAGATAAAATCATGTTATTGTTTTAATCTACCAGGTATTGACTAGTAGCTTGCAAATAGTACTCGCATATACCGGTTTCAGAAAGATTTAAGTGTAAGCAAGTGAGTGTGTTTCAAATAATACATTTTAGCATATCCATATTGTAAAATTGGATATGTTTTCCCCAGTGAATATAATTATCCCAAAGATAAACCTATGATAGTGAAATGCTTTGAGAAACAAAAGGATTAAAATTTGTTTTCAAAGCTGTTTAAATAATACTCTTGCTGACAACAAGCATCTTATTTGTCCGGATCTCATCTTTTAAGATCCATCTCCTCCTCACAAACCATTACAGAAGCAGTCACTGCTCTACATCCACGTACCACATGACTCGAATGGTAACGACTACTTTATGCCCTGAGCTTGGTTCTTTTCTGCAGACACCTGTATCTCCCACTGGGCAGGAAGCCTTTTATGGGTAGGGACTGCATTTTCACTTGGTAGCCTGCACAGTGCTTGTTCAAAATTGGAGCGCAGTCGCTGCTAGTGCAAAAGCTACACACCCCAGCAGACCCGCCTAGCATGGACTACCTACCGCTCAGCAATTAGATGTTCAACCAGAATGGATGGGGAGGTGAACACATGAGTTTGGTTTTCAGTTATCTTTAAGCTTTAGCTACACCATATGTCATATACAATTTCATTTCAAATTCCTCTTTCTCTTTTTCCACCATTACGAGTAATATTTTAACAACTATTCTAATAAAATTTCTAAAATAAATCTAATAGCAGGTCTGTGGGTCACTTATTTCTAATTTTATTCTAAATACTACATTATAATGTAAAAAAAACCCCCAACAACCCCATGATTTAACATGTACTTCAAGTTAACATTTTGAAGGTGACCAACAATAGACTTATAATGATAGGTTTAATAAAGCCAGAAATACAAGTAGGGTCAACTAAGGACTAAAGGCAGAATAAATACAGATTCCATTTCCTGCCCACTCTCTATCTTTGAAAAAGCGAAAGACAATCAAAAGCTCATGGAAGCACTGTGGACCCAGGATAGTTACCAGGAACTAGCATAGTAGAGGTGAGTTCTGGAGTTTCCAAGAAGTCCACGTTACTTCTTTGGAATGTCTTGCTGTAATTAGTCTGAAGGTGGCTGTGTAAATAATTACATAGGTTAAGGCTGTGCATTTTTATTACAACATTCCTAAGTAGAGAATGGCAGAGTTCAAGTTCAGTCAAGATGACAAGATTTTGGATGATATGGATTAAAGGGCCTGAATACAGACTTCTTTTTAGAGTTACCTTAAAACAAAGAAAGATGAGTAATTTAACAATTGCCATCAGAAATTTTAAAAAATGATTTTTGAAAACAGCACACCATTAAATCTCTACAGAAATGAAACAAAAAGGAGACAGACTGTACTGGCAGCAAGAAGTTTAAACTCTGGCTCTAAGGATGTTTAAAAACTAGGATAGCTATGAAGAGGGACTATAGATTTTCCATCCTTGTAGAACAAAAAGAAAAATCATGTATCTTAAAGAGTAGGCTGGGAGCACAGAGTTTAATCAGTTACTTTAAGAGCCTCTTTTCTGTGCTTGAAGTTCTGTTGGTATCATTATGCATTATAGCATAAAATGCCTTAAAATAGCCACAAAAATTAAACTTTTAGTTAACATATTTACCAACTCAATTCTCAGGTATTCTGTGACTTCTATTACTGTGTTTTACAACCCTAAACGTGCAGTTAATAGGAGAGCTATATTCTCTGTGCCATTAAAAACCAACTAGGATTGTGTGATCTGCAAATAACAGTTTGTTCATTTTTCTAATTATATATTTGTTACGGATTAGCAATTATTTTAAAGAATTTGATTTAACTGTATTGAGGAATAGTTGACAAATGTGATTATACATATTTGAAGTGTACAGTGTGCTATGGTTACCAAGAGAAGTTGATTTATTTTTAATCTTTTCCAAACAATGTCTTAAATTTCCCCTTTATTTGCAGTGCTTAAAGACCCTTTAGAAAATTTAGGCTGCTATGACCTTAACCAGTATATGTATATATAGCTGTAAAATAAGATAACTACAGAGCTTAAAAAAAATTAGGAAGTAAAACTTTTTTTCTCATCCTTTTCTGCATCCCATGCCTTAGACACCTGTGGCCCATTATCTAAATTTTCTTACCTGAAAGCAGCAGTAAAATGGTAATAGTTAAAGTGGGGCCATTACCAGGATTTGTGTTTCAAGTGGAAAGTGGTTTCTAACCCATGAAATAAATTCCTAAAAGAGTGGGATTTTGAACATAAGCAAATGGGCCAGGTTTTAAGGCGAGGTAGAGGGCATGGAGCCTTTCCTATAAGTCCTAAAATTCATCATGTGTATGGCCAGCTCCCTGGTAAAATAAAATAAACAGAAATGAATGAATCATTTAAAAGGCAGCCTGGTCGTCACTTACCTATTCCACACACTACTGTCCTCCCAGAACTCATATATCAGGTAGCGAGGTTCATTTGAAAGCTTCTGAATAGAAATACTGAAATGCAAACAAAAAAGCAAAATTAGCCACAGGAAATTAAAGACAAGGAGCAAACCAGTTTTTCTAATTTCTCTGTGTGGTATGAAGTGATCTTAACCACTCTTATAGGAAACACCTATGGTGCCTGCCAGAAAATGGAACAGTTTTGTCGAGAATCTAACTTCAATATGTCTGTGTGACATAACAGTTTTCAAGTTTGGCATCATGAAGAGTGTCTCAGTCTATTACAGACATCACAAATATAACTTTTGCAACATTTCATTCATTCGTTCAGAAAGATCTGAAGCAACCCATCAGGAGATGACTGGATAAAGAAGAGGTGGTACCATACATATAATAGAATATTAGCCGGAAGAAAGAATGAAATCTCACCATTTGCGACACCATGGATGGACCTAGAGCAGCGGTTCTCAACCTTCCTAATGCCGCAACCCCTTAATACAGTTCCTCATGTTGTGGTGACCCCCCCCCAACCATAAAATTGTTTTCGTTGCTACTCTATAACTGTAATTTTGCTACTGTTATGAATCGTAATGTAAATATCTTTTTGTTTTCCGATGGTCTTAGGNGTGTGTGTGTGTATATGTGTGCGCGCGAGCACATGGGCCTGGCACGAGGTACACGCCACTCAGCTCTGCTGCTGTCACTGTCATCTTATGAGCCCTGCGCAGACACCCCGGCATCCCCGAGCGCCGAGCACAGCTGGCTTTGCTGAAATGAAACATTGCCATTTCTTGCTAGGAGAGTGTAAGTTAATTGAAGACTGTCAAGCCTTGTTTAGCTTTGAAAGTTAGGAAGATGAGACCTAAGTTACAGAGATGTAGCACTCCCATCAGAATTGGCTTCTGAGGTGACGTGCCCCTCAGGGCCCAGCGAGTGCGTCAGGACGCAGAAGTCAGCAGCAGCATGTGGCAGAGAAGTGCCTACACAGGGCCTACTGAGGATGCTAACAGGAAATGTTACAGCTTACAAACAGTTTTCATTCCCAAATCAGTACCATATTTCCATGTGAGTGGCTCCCTGAAGAATTTAACGTGGCTGGTACAGCCGAGTCCTTAGAAGCATCTTTGGGCTTAACGTTATTGTCTGATGGCTCAAGTGGAAAGGCCAATCTATATTGTGGCTCCAGAGCCCAGTACTGTCATTTCCTGGTCACCCCGGGAGACAGCCTCCCAGCTGTGGAGACTCCATCTCCAGCCTCGCCCTGAGGGCAGCACCTCCCCCCACGATGGGGTCCACTCGCCGCCCCCGTTACTGGGCTTGCAGGTGGAGAGGTAGCAGACAGGACGCACACCATGCTAGTAAGCGAGCTGTGTGACTCTGACACCCCCAGGAGGGGAAGCTACCCCGAGTGGCCACGGGCCCCAGGACAAGGGCGCTGAACCCAAACTGCAGCTCGCAGCCACGTCCGGCTGACAGCGCCCACGGGCACCACATTCGGCCAGAGACCCGGGGGGGGGGGAACCCGAGTCCTGCAGCCNACCCCTGTGAAAGGCTCGTCCGACCCCCAAAGGGGTCGCGACCCACAGGTTGAGAACCGCTGTTATAGGTAATACGTGGGGTTTGGGTGAGGCAGCTGGGCAAAAAAAATTGTAGCCATCCATGCCTGATAGCCTTTATTTATCTCTGAAGTTACAAAGAAGCTCCTGGTATTGTATTTTGACCAATGGGAGTGAGGCCTCCCCACTCCAATTGGAGCTGCGCAGCTACATCCCCGTTTGCATCTTTACCATCCAATCAGAGTGGCTCCATAATAACCAATCAGGTCACATCATTCTGACCAAGACAGCGCACTTTGGACTAATCAAACCATGTAAATTGGGTTCCTCATTTGCATAGAAATGGACCAATCAGGCACCAAGGCAGGAACTTCCTCTATATAAGCAAGCCTCCCCTGTTGGGTTTGAGGAGTGAGCTTTGGGTTTCCGCCTGTGGTTTCCTCCCTGGTTTGCAAGCTGTTTACCTGAATCAAGTTTCTCCTTTCATGGCACCCCATGTGAGGAATGCCTATTGGTAGGCTTGGTGGCAGCGACCTTTTGTCATGAAAACAACACGGTTTCACGTACGTGTGGGATATAAAACACAAGGGAACAAACTGACACAGAACAAACTTGATGGCTGACGGGTGGCAGGCGGGTTGGGGGGCCCTGTGAAAAAGGTGAAGGGATTAAGAGACACCAATTGGTGACTACAGAGCAGTCACGGGGAGCATAACATACAGCACAGGGAATACAGTAATGCTGTAACCCCTATGTATGGTGCCAGGTGGGGGCTAGACTAGTCAGGGATCACTCTGTAAACTACATCAATGTCTAACCACTATGCTGTACACCTGAAACAAATACATTGAATGTCACCTGTAATTGAAAAACTAAAATTTCAAAAAGTAAACTTCAAAAGCTAAAGTATTTGTTTTACAAACACACACACACCCTAAACTCAATGGACTGAACTGTATGATGCCGGCTCTGTCAGTCCCCAAACCTCCTCGTCTACCAGTCAAACACCTAGAGGGCGAGAGCCTCTCTAAGTCAGTGACCTGAATTTAAAAAGTATGACCTTGTAATTGGGATAGGAGGGATCTTGCCCATTCTACCCCTGGTTAACCACAGCAAGTCCAGGAAACTAATTCAAGGATGACCAAAGGCTTAGCAGGAACACACGTGGGTTTTGAAATCCCACTTGGGCAAGTTGTTTAATCCGCCGATCGCGTTGCAGCCCATTTGCTTGTAGCCCGGCTGGATCCACACCTCGGGTGACCGCAGTGACACGCAAGTGAGGAAATGTATACAGAGTGACTGGCCTAGTAAAGCCTTAATTTCTACTTCATTTCATGGCAGCATCTCCTGTCTAACCACAGGGAGGCCGAGCCAAGCGCGGGAGGAGGAGAGACTAGAGAGCGGATGGCTCAGAGCCTAGCTCCCCCGGCCAGCCGAGCACCAGGCCGAAGGCAGAGCGCCGGGCACAGTGTCCCCCGTGTGGGACGGCTGCTGCTGATTCCATGTGACAAAATCTGCTCTGATGATTCGGGGACAGCAAGACATTTGCTGGACCATCAGTAAGGAACGGGCGAAGCGCCAGGCAGACAAGCCCGCCGGGCGCAGGCGGCGGCCGAGAGCCCAGGGCTACGTCACGGGAAAGGGGTCCTGTTCCCTGCACGTCCCCGCTGGGGACGAGGCGGCGGTTCCTCGTGGTGACAGAGGGCAGCCAGCATCTACTCTGCTCCCTCGCCCCGGGCCGTCCCAGCAGCTTCGGGTCCTCTTCCCTACACGTTCAAGCAGCACGTCATCAAGCGTCGCGCCCTCTCCGGAAGCAAGAGACCCGCTCCCTCCGGGGACGGAGCCGCACACGCCGGTGTGCTCGCCGGCAGGCCCGCGCCCTCTGCTGGGCGCCGACGGGGAGCGCAGCGCGTTCCGCAGCCGGAGGCCGCACAGGCCGGGGCGCGCGGCCTCCAGAGGCGGCGATGGGACGGCGGCCCAGCCTGCAGCCGGGGGCCGGGGGCCGTCGAGCCGCGCCGGCTGGGGCTCCGCGCATCTACCTGCCGGGCGAGCGTTCGGGTCGGCGTGGGCCGCCTGGCCACAGGGGGCGCGGGGCCTGCTGGAAATCCCTCTTCGACCGTCCTCTCCCTGTTAGTGGCCTCGGTGACCCATGTGCTCAAACGCGCCCAGTCCACGGGGAACGGGCAACGCGCTGGCGGGAAACGGAGGCTCCCCGCCCCGTCCGCCCGCCCCGCAAACCCGGCGCCGGCGCGGGCCACTCACCGCAAACAGCCGCGTTGGGAGGCAGCGCCGTTCGCGTAGCGTCTCAGCGCCGCCTGGAAGGCCGCCACGTCCTCCGCGATCACGGACATCTGACGCTGCACCAGCAGGATGTGCTGCGTGGGGGACCGGGGACACGGCGTTAGCGCGCCCGCCCCTCTCCCTCCGCACAGAGCGGAGCCGGCTCGTCGGGAACGACCCGAGGCAGCCGCGCGAACCCCGGGAGTGGGCCCCACGCGAGCAGAGCTGTCTCGAGCGAGCGAGCGAGCGAGGCAGGGCGCTTTTCTCGCCTCTAGTGACTCGCACTACGGAAGCGTCTGCCGCGGCGACACGTCTCCCTTTGAAAACCGGTGCTTCTCCAGGACAGTCACCGGGAGGTTTTAACACAGCGCTTCTGTCCGAGCCGGGGAGCGGGGACCGCGCCCACGCGGGCCAGGACCCCC
The DNA here is from genome assembly GCF_001890085.2 of Hipposideros armiger. Taxonomy (NCBI): domain Eukaryota; kingdom Metazoa; phylum Chordata; class Mammalia; order Chiroptera; family Hipposideridae; genus Hipposideros; species Hipposideros armiger. The sequence continues at coordinate 3,097,788 of NW_017731513.1, read as the reverse complement.
CCACCCCCCACGACCCCGACGTGCGGCGGGTGGGCGTGACGGTCGTGCTGCACACAGTGCACAGCTCCACTAGTCCCCGGGTCACGTGTGATTCCCACGCAGCGGGCGCATCGTTACAAACGCCGCATTTCCAACAACGAGCGCTGGCGGCTGCCTTTCCAAAGGCGCCGTCACCGCCCGGGATGACCGGCTTCCTGCCCACAGCCCGCCCGGCTCGAAACCTCGGCGCCACGCGGAGCCCGTGCGGAGCCAGCGGCACCGCGGGGCGCCAGCTGCTCCTTGGGACATGCGGTTCCCCGAAGCCCGGGCTGCGCGTCTGCCTGCGCGCTCCTCCTGCCACGGCGAGCTCAGGGTCGGCCCTGTCCTCAGCAGCGTGGGGCGTGAGCCCGACACGTGCAGGACACGCCGATGGCCAGGGGCCCCCAGCTGTGCAACCCCCGCCCAGGCGCCCTGGCCCCACTTTCTACCGGCCACACACGCTCCCACAGGGAAGCCCCAGGCGCTGGATTCGGGGACGCGGGGACGGGTCAGCCTCGTCTCCGTGTCCCCACAGGGTGCAGCCAAGAAAGCCACGGGCTTCGAAGCTCCGTCTAAGGAATAATTTCAGGGGTGGGTCCCAGCTCTGGTGACTGCCTGCGGGTCAGTTATCACAAGCCTCTAACTTGTTGACAAAACTGCCAAGAAAATCTCGCTCCCGGTCTTAACATCCTTTGACTGTCGGTCTAAGCCTTAGAAGAATATCGGGGCCCCTGAACTCCTGTGAGCAGGTCGCAGGCTGTGAGTGCTGCCTCCCCACAAAAGGGGAACATTCCCCACAGGCTGTTTCCGGTGCCGTCACGGAGGACCTCGGACCAAGAAGAAACCATCACAGAGGGCCACGGGCCACAGGCCTCCGCCGAGTGGAGTTGGGCTGCAGAACCGGAACTCCCCGCGTGGACACACCCGGCCCAGCATGAATCCATCTTGCAGGAAAGCATGTCTCCTAATCGCCCCTTTTCCCAAAGGCCTCTTGGTGCCACTTATCCTGGACCGCCTTACAATGTGTGTGTGTGTGTGTGTGTGTGTGTGTGTGTGTGTGT
>NW_017731513.1:3085786-3091489 GCF_001890085.2 Hipposideros armiger | reverse complement strand
GATTTGAAAGTAATTATTATAAATGACGTGGTTAAAATGCAGCAGCCTAACAACTATTACTGCGGTTTTAGTCCAATAAACCTGATGTTACATTACATCGTTCAAAACCAGCAGCTGACTTTAGTCCCATCGTGAAGGGAAACAAGGGACCCCTCCAATGGACTCAGAGTGTGCCCAGCGGGCTTGGGGTGCAGCGCGTAGTAGGCTGAGATGGAAGCGCAGTTCCTCTGTGAAGAGACGGCCGTGCCCCAGCCCTCCCTGTCCGCTGTCTCCATGTCCCGCCCGGCGGCACAGCCAGGGTTTGACAGAACAACGGTGGGACCATCACCCCAGTTCTTAACACAAAAGCCTCTTGGCCACTTTGACTTCAGACAGACCCACTGGCATCAGGAACACACCCCCTTCCTACCGTTTTGGCTGCAGGGTTAAAAGTAAGTCACTATGGGTGGGCCGAGTGGCCCCGTTGGTTAAGAGCTTGCCCAAGACTGTGCGCTCTGAGCAACAGAGTTGCCAGTTCGATTCCCAGCCCGAGCTGAGCTGCCAACAGGTGGCAGGATGGCTCAGCTAAAAAAAATAAATAAATAAAACAAACAAACAAACAAACAAAAAGTCACTATGAAAACACACATGGAGCCAGCTGTGAAGAAGAAGAATCGAAAAATCGCAAAGCTGCATTCATTACCTGGACCAGGGAACTGAGGGCTGTTGGGGGAGAAGCTGTTGTGTCTGTAGACTCGGCGACCTGACCGTTTCCCGGGCCACTGGATGGACAGGACCTCTGGCTTGGCCGGCCCTCGCCTAATGACAGAGACAGCGGTCAGCTCCAGGGTCAGGGCTCAGCCCCCCAAGTCCAGCTTCCTGGGGCAGTGAGCTGAAAAGCCTGCCCGTGCCTGGGGGTCGGGTTTCTATTATTTACACTCCCTGCTCTCAGACTGACTTCTCTGACCATTTCTCACCTTGGTTCTTTTCCTGGAATTACTGCTTGTCAAATAGTGGGCCTCTTGGACTTACCCGATAGTTTTCTTATTTGTTCTTTCCTACTTTTCGTCTCTTTGTGGAAACGGCATCACACTGCCTCCCAATCTTCCTCAGAGGCTTTACTTTCCGCAATCATAGTTTCCAAGGGCTCCTCTGTGTGCTTTGAATATTCTTTTTAAAAAACAGCATCCTGTCCTTAGCTCACGAACGCAGGCTATTCTCGGTTCCCCGGGCAGTTTCTGCTCAGACCCCCTTCCGGGCTTGCTGTGCTGTCTTGCTTGGCCCTGTCTATTGCAGAGGAAGGAGAGACAGGGATGACCTGGATCTGTGTGTGGTGAGGGCTCCAGCCCGCATCCTCCTCAGGCTGTTCACCAGGGGACACCTACTCCTGGACCAAGAGATCCCTTGAGAAGTGCCCCCCACTGGAGGGTGAGGCCGGTGTCAGTGCTCTGGGGGCAGAGCACCTGGGGGGGTTTCCCATCTCCCTTCACGCCTGTTCTGAGTGTTGTGCCCCGACCCCCACAGGAGCCAGGGCACATCTGGTGGCTGGCTGGAGCTGTCACCAGAATGTCGGCCCGACCCCTGCCCACTGGGGGGAGGGGGGCTGCTTGCTCAGCTCCTCTAACCTGTCACCACTGGATTCACCTGTCCCTTTGGCTCTTTTATGCTTTTTAGCCTTGTGCAGTTAGGACTTTTTGTTCAGGCACTTTTAATGCCATTTTTTNGTCAGACCTAAGGGACTAATCCTGACCTGAACAGAAGGCTGACCTCATTCGGGAATCCTGGGAATTGAGCTAGAGGCAGTAATGGGGAGAGACTCGGAGGTCATCTCCATATATATGGGAAAAGGAGGCAGCAAATAGTTACTTGATGACCAGAGGCAGAAAGTGGCTGACTCCAGGCTGTAAAGCAAAGTGCACCTTCCAGGGCCACGGCTGACTGACTACACAGTCCACCGTCTCCAGGGCCACAGCTAGATCTGGTCTTATCCCTGATGTCCATGTAGCTATTTTATTACAAAAAGAATAAAACTGTGAATCCCTAAGGTTGTTCTCTTTAGGACATGGTGGCAATAAATCACTGGAACATTTTATATTCCTACATAGCCCCTCAGGGTTCTCTTAGTGCAATGTTGTAGGACACGTGTAAATATTGCTTTCACAGCTACTCATCTTTTTTATTTCATCCTAAGGACTGTGTCGTTGGCAGCCCTTCCTGGGCCGCTGCAGCCGGTGGTGTTCCCCTGCTGTGCTGACCTGCTGTCCAGGCATGATCCTCGTCATGCCTTACTGCAGAACCCCGCTTCACTGCCTACATTTCCTTCCAGTTACTCACATGTAACTTCCAGCCGCCATAGTCACCCCCGTTAGGTCCTCCCTCAGGGCCTGGCATGCAGTTAGTGATCCGTTATTTGTGGACCAAACCAGTAAAACATGCTTTCACTTTCAGCCATTGCCTGTACTTAGAATTCCTCTAATAATTATATTTATACATTAGTCATCCCAGCAAAGGATGTGAGGTAGTCCGGAAACCTCTAGAGCACCGTGTGTACCTGGGGGCTCTCTACCTGTCGCCACCATCTTGTCCTCTGTCCTTCTTTCCCCTTTAAGTTAAGGGGACTTGATTTAAAAGAACTGGTTCAGTTGTACCAGCTATGTGGACAGAACACGCTAATCTTTGTCATCTTATGTCTTCTTATACGTGAAATTGGAGTACAGCTAATGATATCATAGAGTTTTGGGGAGGATTCAGTGGAACAGTGTATGTAAAGACCTTGCCCATGACAGATAATAAATGTTACTTCTCTTATCCTGGGCTGAGAAAATAATGAACTTATTAAAAACAGAAATATCTTACACTCATCGTTACGAAATGGCTCACGTCCCAGAGAACGACATGGCAGCCACTGGGGTCCAGGACTGGCTGTGTGGTTACCAGCCTGCCCGGCCGCCTGCTCTGCTCTAGGGCTGGGAAATCTCACAAAACACAGTCACTTGTGAGCTCGCCAACTCGCTAGCAAAATGCGAGTGTCCCTCTGTGCCTGGCAGGGTACATCACGCCACGGGGGCCGTTACGGTGTGAGGAGTGTAGACCTCACACATGACTGCTGGGGCGCAGCTGGGGCGATTCCACGTCTCTACACCCCAATCTCTGCAGCTGTAAAATGGGCCCATAGCAGCACCGTCTCATGAGGCAACTGTGAGGATGAACCGAGGTACATGTGCGTTTGGCACAACAGCTGGCATGCAGTGAAGGCTTAGGAAAGATTAGCCTTTAGACAGGAAGTGTGTAGAACAGGTTTGTTCTTCTCTTTCTGATATGGGAAAGGAAACACTTCTCTAGTCCATGAATTCTAAAATTGTTTTGCTCACCAGGAGAAGTCACTCAACACGGTGCCATACAGTCATGAATACTCGCTGTGAAGTAAGAGCGCAAACTGTTTTGGTCGCTCTGAATACAGACCGTGGAGTGAGTGAGCAGTAATGCAGGTACAACCGCTAACAACAAATACAACTTTTAATGACAACTATCTTAGTGGTGTTTCTGAAGAAACAAACCAGTTCAGACTATTACTATCTATGTATCCCCAAAGGCATGACTACTTCACCTTTACACAGGCTTGAAAATAGTTAAGGAAAATCCTTCCCTGCTTTTAAATAACACTGACGCCTGACCAGCTTGCTCAGTGATATGTCTTAAGCACTCTTATGCACTGTTGAATTAGCAAGGCTTGCGGGTGACAGATCTTGTAAAGCTCAGCGGCCTTGGCCCTGGCTCAGAGCTGACAGGGAGCATAAGACGCGTCTGAGATGCGGTTGGAGCCTGCCCTTGGCCGCCAGTCATACCCATGAGCTCACTCGACAGCTCATCGATTTACACATGCGTAAAATTTTCACTCCTGTGCACAGCACCCACCAGGAGCACCACAAAAACCCTGTGAGGCTGGCACTGGGTTTCCACAAGTCAACATTTAGCGAATACTACTTAGCCATGCAAAATGAAATATGCCCATGGATTCCTTACACTTTTTAAAATTTTCACTGAGATAGTAACTAATATTGAAAAAATTAAATCATGCTTTCGAATTACATATTTTTAAAATTCTGACCCAGAAAAAGTACTTACAGATTTAGTGTTCCTTTCAGTAACTTCTTCTTCCAGAGGCTCAAGTTTAAGATCCTTCAGTTAGAGGACAAAATCAGAGGGCCGGGGTGGGATGGGGGGTTGGATGGGGGAGAACAGAAGTTGATTATGAGAAACACCATATATTTGAATGCAAGCTTCTTTATGGCTGTTATTGAATCAGAAAAACCACATTATCTGAAAGGAGATGAAATAATTCAGGTTTTTTTAAAACTAAGTTGTCCCAATACAGACTCTCATCCTCTGGATTGACTGTGAAAAGCCATTTCAGGTGTGTTCAGTCCATCATTACTAAAGCTTACTGATGCCATGGAAAGAGAACAAGTGGACACGAGATTCGTGAACGCACAGAGGGGAGGAGGGACAGTAAAAGAAAACGCCAGGGCGAGGTGGCTGGTGGCGGCGAGTGCTGCCACGTTTCCTGGGCGTTGCCTCTGGGCTGGTCCTCCATCGCTGCACTCAGAAAGCCTGGCTCCTGTTTCTGGAGAAGCGCTTTCGCCAGCAGACTGGATGGTGCGCAGTCGGTAACTGTCTCAGACATAAGGGCTGACTTGGGGCCTGGCGCGTGCAGAAAACTCACGCTCTGAATGATGACAGAACGGCCTCTCCGGCCAGCCGTCCAAAGGAAGTCACCACAACGTCAGGGCTGCCGGGGACTCATCAAAGCAGCCAGGAAAACACAAGTTCTGAGGAAGTCTTCCTCATGGGCTGGTTTTCATGCTGGAAGTCATCACTTCATATGCTACTTTCCAGAAGCCCAGTGTGCAGGCTCCTCTCTCAGCATGTCACACAGCCCCTCCCCAGTCACCGTGCCCAGCAGGCAGCCAGGTCCCCACACAGGTGCCCTCTGCATCCGTGTCCGATAGCCTGAGTCGGATGACGCAGCAGACTGAGTTCGCGGGCACCACCACAGCCTATATCTCCGTGTAACAGGAGTGGGTGGGGGAAGGAGAACTAACTGCGGCTCCTGCATTTGCTTTAACAAAACCCCAAGGAACTCCCAAGCAGCCATTCACAGCACTACTGGGATCCTGGCTGGGCCTCAGCCCTGGGCAGCCAGGGTGCTGGCTGGGGTGGTGACAAGAAACACGACACAATCTACTGAAAAGCGAGGGGAGAAGAAAGAAGTGGAAGCACCCACCTTCTTTTCCAGTCTGTCGATGAGTTTCTGCAGCCTGTTTATCTGGGCCATCCACTGGTTCTCTTCCTCCGAGAAGCCTCGATGGAAAATCAGAGGGAACGTGTTACCGTGTGGACAGAGGGCAAGCTGGTGTCTCAGCTTTCCTTTCCCCGCCCTGGAGGAACGCGGGTCACTCACGGCCCTGCAGGCTTCAGGCCAGTCCCCGTGAGAGGCCCCCAAGTCACTGCTCTCCACCGTCCACGCTCCCGGGGCTCCGTTTCACAGACCTGTGTTAGGGTGTTGCCTGTCCTGACCTTTCATATTCAAAAGAACAGTCCTTGCCAACCTGTTCTGCCCACGTGGCTGCATAATTTTCGTTTTGGAAAAAGGAACGCATGGCCCCATGATTCTAATTTCACTACTGGAGCAGGGGCCGGAGCCAGAGCCCAACGGGCTACAGC
>NW_017731513.1:3081104-3082131 GCF_001890085.2 Hipposideros armiger | reverse complement strand
AAAAAAAAAAAAAGGAGAAAATAATGCCCACGCTCAGAAGGAACGAGCCATCTCTCTGGATAAAGAACTTTGGGAAACAGAGCAAATTTGCAGATTCCATTATACAAAAGAAATCCACATAGAAGTCAGCCATGTCCCCAGAAACCTAGCTTGTGAAACGTTTCTGTAAGAGAACAGGGTCCTCCAGATGGACACCTCAGTATAATGTAAGGTTATTCTTGTCACCGGCTCTCAGGTACTTTCAAGGAAAGGAATGGAAGTGGCTTCGGTTAGCCAGCATGGGAGACACAAAGGGTGCTGCAGAATGCCACCTGGAAACCTCACCCTGTGGCAATCCAGCCATACACGTCCCTCCCGTGGGAAACTGCACTTTCACATGACCAGATAGACATACTGCATGCAGGATGTGCGATGCTGTGTGACCCCCCCCACCCGGGGCTGACAGCAGGACAGATGACGTCTCAGCATTGCCGCATCCTTAGGTTTCACACACGTGGACCCACACTGATGCTGCAGGCAAGCACGTGGTCACAGCCTGGGCTTCTGAGGGGACGGGCTCCCTCCTAAGAGACGGGAAACCGGGGGGGATGTCTGGGGCGCTCATCTGGCCTCCCCTCTCCCCCAAACCTTTGCTACGCACACTGTGAGACCGATGTCCCTGAAACTGCGTTTTCATTCTATTTGTAACTACCAACGGCAATCTCTGACAGTGTCACGTGTAAATGCATGTGCGTAGCTGGTAAGACCCTTCTTAACCCCAGATGCCTGGGAGGCGGGTCTTCTCACGGCCCCTCCGGTTCTCGTTGCCCGGACTTCCTTTCATGCAGTATGTTTCATGTGTTTCACATGGAATTGTGCCAGGAAGAGGGGCACAAGCTGAGCCCTGCCATCTAGAGACTCCAAGTGCAATGCAGGAAATAAGCAGGTAGGGGACAGGCTACGCAGCTGCGAGGAAGAACGCGGGAGGGCGCCGTGCTGGAGTGAGTGGACCGAAAAACCCCGCTTTGAGCGCAGTGAAGGCTTCCAG